>NC_057798.1:655354927-655357123 GCF_018294505.1 Triticum aestivum | reverse complement strand
GGTGGATGCCGGACGAGGTAGAGCTCAGTGGAGGGGATGCCGTGCCGGTGGTGCTCGGTGAAGCTTGGCCGAGATGGTGGCGGTGGACGAGCTCGGTGGAGGTGGCGGTGGGGGGCTCGGTGGAGGTGGAGGGGTCAAGGGAGGCACTCCCGGTGGCGGCAGCGGCGGAGGCGGCGGCGGCAGAGCTTGCCGGATGGGGCGGCGGCATTAAGGGGTGGCAGCGGACAGAGGGGGCGGGGGCGAGAGAAACAGAGAGAGAAGAGAGGAGTGAGCGTGCGCGAGGGGGAAATTTTGCATAAGTCCCCGCGGGAAACATTTCCGAGAGCCAACTTTTAGCGACACTTGGTAAAAGTCTTAACATAGATATCGGGGGCTTTACTGAGAGCCGCACCGACAGTAGTTACCGAGGGCCGTCCAGCAGCACTAGGCAATGGCCGCATTTTCCGAGAGCAACTCTCCGTAAAGCATCCTTCTTGTGCATTCTCCATAATATGTATTATACTTTTTTTTTGTTTTCTTCCATGCTTGGCAAACAACCTTAGCACATCACAATTACCATCTTGTGTTTTATTTTTCAAATGATGGGCCTCGCCCGGTTCTAGACACCGGCACCCCTCCTGTGGCCCCGACAGTCTAGGGCGTTGATCGGCACCGAGAGGGTGTACTCCACGGTGAATAACTACTTCTCAGCTTTAGTGCATGTCATCGCGAGATGACAGACCAAGTCTAGGCCAAAGCAACAGCAAGATCCCATCTGTGTAGACCCGACACGTCCATTTCCCCCCTCCAGGTGCCGGCCGTGAGGGGGGGCACACCCCGGAGACGCATGCCGCCTCTTCGGACATGCCACCACACCGTACGACATGTATGAGGGCCCGGTGCGATGCTCCGGTGGCATTGCTACCCCCCAGGGCCCCCATCCCGCCTAACCCTGTAGCGTTTGACCACGGGATCTAGCCCTTTGACTTTGCACGAACGGGCCTTGACCAGTGGAACTCTCCACCCGGTTGTGTTAGGTCAGCCCATAGGAACACTTTGGAGAAACATCCGGGCCAAAGCCACAGCAAGACCCCATCCGTGTAGACCCGACGCGTCCGTTTCCCCCCTCCAGGTGCTGGCGGTGGCGCCGTCCGTGAGGGGGGGGGGCACACCCCGGAGACACGGGTTGGGCGTTTGCAACTGCCACAACACTTCTAGACTTGTGAGAGGCCGCCTACACAAGATTTGGCGTTATGTGCTAGCCCCCAGAGGCCGCCGTCCACAGTCGTAGACACGCGAAGAGCAATCCGCGGAGAGGTAAGTGTTCAGATACTTCTCCATCACCAGAAACTATGAAAAATTACCATCAGTCCTATAGCACATGTGCCCATGTCGTGTAAAAAACTCATGATTTTATCGCGCTCCGAGTATTCAATAATATGCATGCCGCATCGTTACCGCAGAACGTCTACTACTGTGTCATCACCGTCCATGAGGGGGGGCACACCCCGGAGACGTGTGCCGCCTCTTTGGACATGCCACCACACCGTACGGCATGTATGATGGCCCGGTGCGATGCTCTAGTGGCATTGCTACCCCCCAGGGTCCCTATCCCGCCTAACCCTATAGCGTTTGACCACGGGATCTAGGCCTTTGACTTTGCATGGACGGGCTTTGACCAGTGGACACTACAAAAAAAAGACACATCCGTGACATTTTGGGCCGAACGAAATTTTTTCCTGTCATACATATGACACTTCTATGACGATAATTGTGACAAAACCCGGTATCATCATAGATGTGGTGGGCTCCTACTTCTATGACAAAAAATCATGATAGAAAATGGGCTTTTCGTCCTGGGCGGGTTGGAGACACAGCTGCATGACATTCTTTGGGCCGTCCATGACGGAAAAAACCGTGGTAGAAGTGATGGGGAGGAAAATTTCGGGGAGTTGCCGGTTACGGTGGGAGGTCGGGGGCAGAGCGATGCGCGTTTCTCTCGTACGTACGCGCGCGTGTGCGAGGCGTTGGCTCTAACTAAAGCCGAGCGAGGCATTGGGCTCTAACTGAACCCGAGTTATTGCACTGCAGGCTACGCATTACTGAACCCGAGCGACCGATCGATGGCTGTTAACTGAACCCGATGGAGCGATTCCTTCGCTACTGCTGCTAACTAAAGCCGATCGATGCTGCCTCTGGGATGAACAGTGAGCGTTG
>NC_057798.1:655323019-655354370 GCF_018294505.1 Triticum aestivum | reverse complement strand
TCCAACACAAGTCCGTTTCGTCCGTTTTGCGGTACACCATATCCCTCCCGATGAACAGGACCCCCATTTCGACCATTAGCGCTCCAACACAAGTCCGTTTCATCCGTTTTGCGGTACGTCACACCCCTCCCGATCAACAGGACCCCCGTTTCGACCGTAGGAGGTCCGTTTCCTCCGTTTTGCGGTACGCCAGGCCCCTCCCGATCAACAGGACCCTATTTCGAACGTGGCTGGTCGAACACAAGGTCGTTTCCTCTGTTGTGCGGTACGCCAGGCCTCGTTTCCATCGCCTATTCCGTCCAAGCCCTCCCGATGAACACGACCATGCATTCCGTTCTGACCCAGCCGGTTGGCTCCCCATGAACACGACGACGACGTTGTTTCTCTGTTTCGACCCAGCCATGTACGTATGCGCGAGTAGGCATTAGAGACCCTGCCCGTATGTACGTACGTGGCTGTATTTTCTTTCTTGCACCCTCGCCGATGTACGTACGTGTACATGCTACGTGCGCGCCTCTACTATGACACGTGCGCGCCTCTACATCTATGACACATGCGCGCCTCTACATCGACTAGTATGTACGTACACGGTCGCGACCAGAATAACAACGCTACATACGCTTCGACCAGGTGGGTCCCAACTGTTAGGCACTTCCTTGCGTGCGAAGATGTAGCTGGTGGGTCCCAGCAGTCAGGGGGGTGAATCATTTTTTTTGCCCGGACACACTTCCTTGCGTAAGAAGGTGTAGCTGGTGGGTCCCAGCAGTCAGGGGGGAAACTTTTTTTCACGAAATATGGTGGCCCGTCCGGTGGGTCACCGCTGTCAGGTGGAGGAATAATTATTTTGCGCGTAATAAGGAGGCATTTCCTTGCTGTGGCCGTGGACCCAGCTGTCAGCCTCTCCACGTACAGTCCATGTCCGATAGAAGCCGTTCCTTGACCACATTGACCACGCTGCGCCGAGAGCACCAGGGCGGTGGACGACGGCGAGGCCTAGGAAGGGGATGACACGGAGCCGGGGAAGACGCGGCAGTGGATGCCCACGCGTAGAGGAGTACGAGGATTCACTGGTTTGCTGTGGTGTGAGGCTGCTGTCGCTGCAGAATAACAGGGGGTGTGGGTGAGTAGAGGGATGGCCTGGCCAGTGGTGGGAGTAGTAGTGGGCGGTGAGGCCTCCGCCGCATCGCAGCCGGCCACGGGAGGCAGGAGCACGAGGCACGACTGGCGCTGGTTTGGGCGGCTGGAGCAAGAAGACCAGAGGTTGAAGAAGCACTACGGCCGTTGGATGGACATCGTACGGTCACTGGAGCTAGAATCCTGCATATTGACTAAGTTGACAAAGCCCTCCGTCCCTGTCAACTTAGTAGGCCCACAAGTCAGCCTGTCACTGTACTGGGTCCCAGCTAACAGGGGGAGTATTCATTTTTTTGTGCGTAATAAGGAGGCGCTTCCTTGCGTGCGAAGATATAGCTGGTGGGTCCGAGCTGTCAGCAGCGGTAACGTTTCTTTCGTGAAATACCGAGGCCCTTTCAGTGGGTCCCCGATGTCAGGTGGAGGAATCATTATTTTGCGCGTAATAAGGAGGCATTTCCTTGTGTGCGGCCGTGTACCCAGCTGTTGGCCTCTCCACGTACAGTCCACTTCAGATGCATGTCAGTTGTTGACCACGTTGACCAGGCCGCGTCGAGAGCACCAGGGCGGTGGACGACGGCGAGGCCTAGGAAGGGAACAACACGGAGGCAGGGAAGACTCAACAGTTCTTTCCCACGCGGAGGGGAGTACGACTGAACGAGGGTTTACTGGTTCGTCTGCCGTCACCAAAGAATAACAGCAGGTGTGGGTGAGTAGAGGGATGGCTAGGCCAGCGATGGGAGTACAGTGGGGCAGTGAGGCCTGCTCTGCAGCACAGCCGGCCACGGGGAGGAGGGAGCAGGCAGTCCCGCCGGCGCTTGTTTGAGCGGCTGGAGCAGGAAGAGCAAAGATTGAAGAAGCACGACGGCCGTTGGATGGCCATCCAACAGTCACTGCTTATGCGTCAACCTTTTTTTTAGGAAAGCCTCAAATCTGTGGAAAACAGCATACAACCCATCTGCCATTATTTCTAATAATTTACAGCCCATTTGCTAATTCTTAAGGTTTTGTTTGGAGCCCATATTCTTTTTGTGAACATTACAGCCCATATTGTGGCCACGGTTAAAAAATTATACGAAATTTTGCATATTTCGGTGCGGTCTGTACTGTTTTTAATCCCAAAATTTCGACTCACATTCAAACTGAATTTAAAACTAAATGTATATCAATATAAAATCCAACAAATTCTTCACGCATAAAAATTAATGTAATTTAAAATCTCGAAATGAAAAAAAAGATATTTGAAACTAATTGCCGCTTTGATGTGTTTTAAAAATGTACAACCCATTTCTCATTACTGATGGGCCATTTTCTCGGCCAGGCGAATGAAAGCTCTCCTCGTCTTGAAAGATTTGCAGCCCAACAGGCCTGATAAAGTGACTTACCTGGCAAATCACAAAAAAACTGGGCTGTGGCCATGGACCCAACTGCCAGCCTCTCCACGTACAGTACTCTTCCGATGGAAGTCGTTCCTTGACCACGTTGACCATGCCGCACGGAGAGCACCACGGCGGTGGACGACGGTGAGGCCCAGGAAGGGTACAATGTGGAGCCGGGGAAGACGCGGCAGCGGAAGCCCGCGCGGAGAGGAGTACGAGGGTTCACTGGTTCGGCTGCGGTGTGAGGCTGCCATCGCCGCAGGGCCTGGCCAGCGGTGGGAATAGTAGGGGGCGGTGAGTCCTCCACGGTAGCACAGCCGGCCACGGGAGGCAGGAGCATGAGGCACGACCGGCGCTGGTTTGGGCGGCTGGAGCAAGAAGTCCAGAGGTTGAAGAAGCACTAGGGCCGTTGGATGGACATCGTACGGTCACTGGAGCTAGAATCGTTCATATTGACTAAGTTGACAAAGCCCTTCGTCCCAGTCAACTTAGTAGGCCCACAAGTCATCCTCCCACCAAGGTGGGTCCCAGCTAGCAGGGAGAGTATTCATTTTTTTTGTGCGTAATAAGGAGGCACTTCCGGTGGGTCTGAGCTGACAGAGGGGGGGGGGCATTTTGCTCGCGAAATAGGGTGGCCCGTCAGGTGGGTCCCAGCAGTCAGGGGGCAAATGTTTTTTCGCAAAATACGGTGGCCCGTCCAGTGGGTCCCTGCTGTCAGTTGGAGGAATCATTATTTTCCGTAACAAGGAGGCACTTACTTGCTGCGGCCATGGACCCAGCTGAGACTCTACACGTACAGTATACTTCCGATGGAAG
Source organism: Triticum aestivum (assembly GCF_018294505.1). Taxonomy (NCBI): domain Eukaryota; kingdom Viridiplantae; phylum Streptophyta; class Magnoliopsida; order Poales; family Poaceae; genus Triticum; species Triticum aestivum. Next base: position 655,351,044 of record NC_057798.1, on the reverse strand, counting down.
TCGTTCCTTGACCACGTTGACCTCGCCGCGTTCCGTTGCATGCATGCGTCCATGAGCGTGGTGCGTCCCCACTGTCAGCCTCTCACATACAGTCATCTTCCGATGACTCTCGGTTGTTGACCATGTTGACCACACCGTGCCGAGCGCACCCAGACTGGAACGACCCGGAGATGGGGAAGACGGGGCAGTGGAGTCGCAGATGGAGAGGAGTGGGAAACTTCACTGGTTCGGGTGCACGGCAGCACAGCCGCGGTGCCGCCCACGGGAGACAGGAGCAAGAACAGTGGTTGAAGAAGGAGCATAGCTGTTGGATTAACATCCAATGGTCCAGCTGCTAGAATCATTTGTTGATTAAGTTGACAAAGCCGTGCGTACACGTCCGCTTAGCAGGCCCACAAGTTAGTCACGAAATCTGACGGGTCCCAGCTATCAACGGGATGATTTTTTTTTGCAAAACAAGGAGGCACTTCCTTCCGTGCGAAGATACAGCTGGTGGGTCCCAGCTGTCAGGTGGAGGAAACATTTTTTTCAGCTTAATAATAAGGAGGAACTTTCCTTGCGTGCGACCATGGACCTTGTGGGTCCCAGCCATCAGGCTCTCCACGTACAGTCCTCTTCCGATGACTCTCGTTTGTTGACCACGCCGCACCAAACACAGCGAGGCGGTGGACGACGGCGAGGCCCCGGACGGGAACGACTCGGAGATGGGAAAACGCGGTAGTGGAGTCGCAGATTGAGAGGAGGAGAAGGGTTATAACTGGTTCTGTTGCAATTCATATCAAACTCAGGTTCACAGGACACGTTCATATTCATAGCCAACATTCACTATCAACAACTCAAAAGATTCATATATACACAAGCTCATCATATCTATGCATCCAAATGATTGATAGATCACATGACAATATTCATACATAATTCACAAAAAGATTCAGATATACACATGTTCAGTATGTTTATGCATCCAAATGATTGAGATCACAACCAATATGATCCATGGACGAACTTTAATTACCTAGGGTACAGACTGGTAAATGGTGTTCAATTAGAGGTACTTCTTGCTAAAATTAGTTCTTATACGAGTAAACTTTCGAGTACATAAGAGGCAGCACAGAAAATCTGAACTTTACTTGTAGGTTTATCCTCAAATAGTGGCCTCGTGCCGACAGAGGTTTGAGCAACTTGGCCACTACTTTCATCCAACTAGTTTACTGGCTCATCTTGGTCCTGTATCTCGCCAAAATTCTACATTGCAGACGAGAAAGGAAGTGGTTGAGAAAATGAACCACCCAAATTTTTTCTGCAGTTCAACTGAAATGGAGCATCCTTGGCGTGCAGACTGATTAAGTCCCAGATGAATATACGCATCAACCCACTTGTCTGGAATCTTTAGACTCCATGCCATATAGTTTGCTACCATATGTGTCGATAACCAAAAGGCACAAGTTGGGACCAAAGACTGGACTGCGTTTTTCTGGGCTATGCACCAAGCAATATTTTTGGCGTTCACTCTCCTAATACTTGGAGTTTGACAATTGGTTGACGCTGGTTGATACTCAAATGAATATAGGCACTTCTTGTCAACATCGATGCTTGTGTGAGTGAGCTTTGGAGTACATAGCAGCAACATAAGTACCTGTCCATCTGATCATTTTGTGCAGTTCTACTGAAATCACCCGATGTAATGATTTGCCTGCGAGTTCAGGCTCCAAATTACTCCTTTATGAAATCGGCAAACAGTAGCACAATACCAAATTACCAATACATATGACATGCACAATAATCAGGATAAAGACCAGTACCAACCTGTGTGAGGTAGCATATCAATTACTATTTCCTTTGACTGGAAGCCGAGATAAGCCAAGCGACTGACAGCAAAGGAAGAAAGCAAGCGGAGATTAGCGACTGACAGGAAAGGACGGAAGCTGTCGAGGCAATGAAGCACCCAAAGTTTTTGTGCAGTTCCACCAAAATCGAGCATCCCTGTTGGCACATATATTGAGAGAGTGAGATTACTGTAATAGTGGGACTAGTTGATGAAACATACACTAACAAATAGAAGAACCCGCATTATCTTAATGGGTAAAGTTAGCAACATAGTAGTCTTGCTTAAAGAGAGGTATTAGTTTATTTAATCAGTGCCAATTAGCTCAACTCAACACTCAAAGCATTGCCATTTATCATAGGTTGCAAACCTTAAAAGTGCAAAGATAAAGGAGTTTCTCATGACAGTAGCACGATACAAATAGAGATGACAGCAAAATAATATGGATGAAGGCCTTAGGCCCATACCAACCTGAGGAAAAAAGCTTATTCATGTAGTACCATAAGAGATGATAAAGCACTCACTGGAATCACACAATAGTATATATTTTTGTGCACTTCAAATGTATGGTTGAAATCACTCTTGTTTACCAGTGCTGAGATTATATCGAAAGATTATCAAGAACTTCCAGCAGAGTTAAAGCACTGGCTAGGATACAGTTCATTGTATTGTCTTGTGTAGTTCCACTAAAATGTATGATTGGCACAACATGATCCCTGTTTGCACAAGTAGGAACAAGGTGAAACCTTCATTAGCTTAGTGAGAAAGGATAAGAAGACATTAGCATATTACTCAAACAGTAGCATCAAATTCATGATGGATAATACGCAAAACATTGCCTCATTGAACCAATGGCAATAAATTGACATGCAAAACAATAGCACTATTATGTCATGACACTAATAATATTCCCTCCCTGCTCCACCACATGATTCACCTCCATAGACAAACATTCACACGTACATGATTCAGCATAGGGTCCTACTAAAGATTTGTTTAACTCCAACAGGAAAATTAGGCAGTAATAAATTAGTGGTACTTAAGTGCTCCTAATTAATTAAGTGAGACAACAGAAGTGGAAGGGCTCCCTGGAGGATCATCTCACATGTAAGGTAGTCGTTGCCGAAGCCCTTGAATAGCCTCAACTGAGGCCTCTGGCTTCAGCAAGATCGCCTTGGCACTGTTTATTCTTCTTCTTCTTACTCTTCATGCTATGTTCCTCTTTCTCCTCACCAGTTGGTGAAACCAAGTACATGATTGGCCTTCTAATTCAGAATTGGTTTTGTCAGTGAGGGAGTACAAGTGTACTAGTAAAAAACATCATTATTTTCTCATGGCAGTCGGAAAATAGAGATGAACGCATGCATTAAATATCATTCTTACCTAAAGGAAGGTTATGGCGCCAATATGGATGAGGAGGATTGGAACACAGATCTCCCTTTGTGCAGTTCCACCAAAATGAACCAACTGTTCCATCTGACATTCCAGTTAAACAGCACAAAAGTCACTTCTTTTAAGAAGAGTTTTGTGCAGTGCACCAAAAGGTCACAACAGCAACCAGGTGAATTGGATATCCCTGTTTGCACAAAAATGCACAGAGGAAATAGTTAGGGTCTCAAACAATTATAGGAAAAACATTTGGCTAAACTTGTCAGAGTCTCAAACAATTACAGGCAAAAACAGTGGCATGGCTTCATTTTTACCAGGGACATTATATTAAGAACAGCTAAGGCTGCGTTCGGTTCACAGGTTTGGTGCAAGATTTTCGTAGGAACACAATTCCTATCGTGTTCTTTCCCTTCCAACCGTTCGGAACACGGGAAAGGTGAATAGTGTTTCATAGGAAAGCTGGTCTGGTAGTACTGATTCCATCGGATTAGAAACATCCACGCGCTGCTCATTTTTTGGGCGGAAGCCCGAGGCAGGCGCTCGCTGCCATGCGTTGGACAGGTTGATGTGCTGTGTTTGCCGGAATAAAAAAATCAACCTATGTGTGGTACGTGAGGTGAGGACAAGAGTAGTCACTGTGCAGCTGAATAAACAAATAGCATCCCATACTGCCAAGCATGCTACTCTGAAAAAACAAATCTGTACATTTCATAGTCCATCCGAACACATTCTCTTGAAAGTTTCCTCCGGTTCACTGTTCCATAGTTTTATACCTACATTCCTTTCCTATTCCTCTATTTTCATCAAGACCTGTGTTTTCTGCCCCTTTATTCCGACCGGAGCCTAAATATTTGGTATAAGGGCATGGGATAGTGGGTGCACCAGCAGTACAACACCATGTACGTAAACATGGGCATAAAGTGGTGATTCATAGTTTGTTGCCCCGAGAAACAAACATCCAAGAAACATATCTGGGTTGGTCCCATTTTTGTTCACTCTAGCCACCTACTCCTATGTGTGGATAGCAAATCTAGTCCTGGTCATACCACTGTGTACAGCGTTACCCCTATATTTCCCTTTTCGACCAAGAGACTGGTTGGATGACCAGTCTGTACTACTTTCATCCCCTTTCCTTCATGTTTGCACCAAGTCCGATGTACATACTAATTCCCCCACCCCAACTTTATTTCAATGACAAGTATTTTCGGATGGAGGGAGTACAAGATTCGAATCCATGAAGTAGCTTTACCTCTAACAATAGACGAAAAAAATAGGTGACGTTGGACCATCCGATCGAGAGGGGCTGAGAGGTAGAAAATGATGCACATGCAGCGACGTAGCGAGCTGGGGAAGTAGAGCTAAGGCGGTTTCGAACGAAGATATACCTGAAGGTCGTCGGGATGTGGACAGGTGGGCGGCGGGAGGCCGGATCCGCCCACAGGCAACGATGAAGGGATCGGAGGACCTCCCGCATCGGCACTCGGCCAGAGATAACGGTGCGGCCGGCAGTGGGTCTCCTCCCTCGCTGTCGACGACGGCCTAAATGCTGCCCCTCCTCCCCTTCACCGGTGGAGGGGGATACATCCGGATCTGTAACCAGCGGTGAGGATAGAAAGCCAGTGTTTTTTGAAGGGAGAAAGACAGGGTTACTGCCCCTAGCTTGTTTAGATCTGGAGAGGATGAGAGTGTGTGAATAGAGCAGCCCTAGCAAGCAAGCGCGGAGGCTCCGGCCTATATATAAGTAGTGGGGTAGTTTTCCTTTTTCACTCCATCAAAACAATCGTTTAAAATTGTGTACTATACTACATGCCAGGTCGCGGTTTTTTTAGTTGTTGATTGTTTTTTGAGATAGCTACCCGCTTGTTCCAAGTGGTGTTACGGTGTGCCAGGTCGCACTTTGTATCGTTCAAGTCTGGTAGTACTACAAGTCCCTCCATTAAATGAACAACCACCCCCTCGTAAAAATTGTGAACAAGCCCACGGCTAAAATTAGCGGAAACGTGGGTTGCCCCAACATGCATTATTATTTATATTTTCTACTCCCTCCATTCCTAAATATAAGTCTTTTTTATTAGCCACACCTAAGAAAAGAATTTTTTTATTAGCAGTGAACCCCACATGTCATAGACACAAAAATTGTGGCAAGATTCACTTAGGCAGGCCAATGTGTGTCTAACAATTTGAGCAACTCGGGTTAGGCAAGTGTGGCAAGTGTGGGAAAAAATAATGTGGCAACATAAGACAAACATAGTCACAATCCAAACAGCCCTGTGATTTTTTGTGACATGCATGAAAATTTGGTTAGTTAAATTTATAGTCAAAATTTGGCAAGGTGCATCAAATCAACACATGCAAGTTTCAAAAGGAAAGTCACGGCATGCATGCATGCGTTGTACTCCCTCTGTTTCCAAATATAAGTCTTTTTAGAGATTGCAATAAGTGACTACTCCCTCTGTTCCTAAATGTAAGTCTTTTTAGAGATTCCACTACAAACTACATACGGATGTATATAGACATATTTTAGAGTGTAGATTCACTCATTTTGTTTCGTATGTACTCCATTTCATAGTGAAATCTCTAAAAAGACTTATATTTTGGAACGGAGGGAGTACATACGAAGTAGAATATGTCTACTCCTACATACGAAGTAGCCCATTTGAAATGTGTAAAAAGAGTTTTATCGAATGCAGTGCTTTGATGTGTCGCGTCAACTCGTACAAGCCCGAGAAATTTGATTACTACGACGCCTTCTCCCTTGCGGACTGAGCTCCGGTGCCTTAACTGCACCTGCCTTTGGCTGCATGACAGGTGGGCCAACCACCTGTTGGGACCACCTGTCTTGGACGCAAAGGTAGGAGCAGTAAGTACAAGCTTTCGCTACACGCTATCCCTCCCGCACGAGGTGGACGGACATGCAGCAGTGGATTCGATACTGTAGAACTAGGAGTAACATCATTGTTCGTCTTCTCGAAGAGGCGAAGAGCCAAGTGGAAACCGAACGTGGCAGTTGCGAACGCTCGCGTGGTGCGGTTCCTTGGAGTACTAGCCAGGATCTTGCATGAGACAAAATTGCTATTGTTTAACAATTAAACTCCATTATCCATTGGTTGATACTCATTCTGCATAGGTCCACGCGCTTAGCACCATTTCCTCCTGGGGTCACCAATGTTTATTTGCTAATTAATAGCATTCCATGCAATGAACTAGCCATTGCAAGTCATTAAAAGCATGCACACCTCTCATCTCTTATTGGTTGATACGTATGTCAAGAAACAAGAAACAAGGTAGAAGTTAATGCACCGCGCCTAAGTGTTTTGGGACTATTTGGTTTTCGTAAGATGACTTACACACCCAGACGGAGGGAGTAGTATAGACCTGTAAACCGGAAAGGAGTATTTGCCTTTCTAGAGATTTCAACAAGTGACTAGACTTCGGCTCAAAAAAAACAAGTGACTAGACTACACCGTGTGCAGTACCCCTCCCCTCCGGTTTATAGGGCTCAAATCTCAAATCTCATGAACCAAGGGATTTTGCGATTGGAGGAATATATCTCATACTTTACAAAACTACCCTAATTAAACTCATGCATTAATTACGTAGTTCTCTCGTTTTCCTCTCCGCCTTGGTCGCGGTGCACAATATTGAGAGAGTGCTTTGATACGTTTTAGTCTCATGACTAAAAGTAGTGGGACTAAAACTTGTTAGCCTCATCCATGCTTGGATCCAAATACTAAAGAGACTAAAATCAAGTTAATGACATTTCAAAGCATCCGGGCCCGCGTGCCATCCACCAAATCATAGCGAGGTGCTATAGTCGAGATTCACCTGTCACCCCGGTGTGGCCGTCATGACCCGTCATATCACAAAACCCACACCTTTACCAGCAGTGGTAAGGTGGCCTCCAAGTTGGACTGGACGAAGCAACCATCATTTCATTGGAACGCTCGTTCAAGCCCTTTCTTCTCTTTCTGAAGAAAACCTCACTCCAGGCTACTCACTTCTGCCATTTTTCTTCTCTACCGACGAAGGAAAGGTGGGCGAATCAGTTATGCTGCTATATTTTCATTCCAATAATCTTCTTTGTGCGAAGCACCAACCGATTCTCACATCCTATTCTTTTCCCGTTTTCATTGCGATTGTGGTTTCCTTTCGATTGCTTTTTGTTTGTCAGTTCATTCATGGATCCTGGAGCACTAGGCAAAGAGTTGCCAGCGGACAACCCACTGGAGACAGCGATCTCCAGGAAGCGAGCACCGACCAACGAGTTAACCATGTTGGCGGGCCAACCCATGGAGACGAAGAACTCCAAGAAACAAGCACTGGCCAAAGAGTTGAGGACGTTGGCAGACGAACTCCTCAAAGAAAGTTGGAAGAACAGCAAGGGCCCCACCGTGCCTACCCCAGGAGCTCTGATTGCCACCTATGTGAGGCTCAAGACCGAGTTTGAGGAGATAGTCGCCGTTGAGAAGCAGTATTCCCCTGGCAAGGTGATGGCCCCCATCGAGGACGAGGAGATGGCCCCCGGAGGGATGAGATCCCCCGGTGAGCTGCACAAGGTAAAAAATAATGGCTTATTACCATAGTTGTGGTTTTTGATTATTTGCAATGCGCTTGCTTTTTGATTATTTGCGATGTGCTTGCTAATATGTTAGTGTTGTGCAGGTGCCGGTGGTTGTCCTTGATGATTCCGATGTTGTGGCCCGTCCTATTGGTATCGCCCCAGAGATCGATTCTGATGTCGCGGTCAGTCCTGTGGACATCGCCCCAGAAATCGATTCCCATGCCGCTATCCGTGCTGTGGTCATTGCCCGAGAGATCGATGACAAGAAATAGTTGGTCGTGCTAATCCTTCAGGGTACTTTGCATTGCCATGTGTTTAATTACCAAAACGATGCGTGTTATCAAACCATCTAGGGCTAGTGCACTGTCTTGTGTGGGCGGATCTCGCTACTTTTGTTTGATAGTGAATCATGCGATGAATCATGCGAACCCTCTCCGAGTTATGGAAACAGATGTATCCTCACCAGCTTTTGATGTAATATATGGCATGCTTAGATGTAAGTTTGAACTGTTTATCATATCAGCAGGGCTTGTTTGATGACTCTTGGTGTTAGTAGGCTAGCTACTGTGCGAGCTATAGTACTTGCAAAACACTCACCGAAGAGAAACATTGGGGCTGATGAGCTCGTGGTACGCTTATACTTATCCCTCATCGATCGACCAATAGCCCTAGCTCCTAAAATTGTAGGCTTAGCGATCAATCAAACAATAGTCGACATACATTCAGGCCTCATTTGGTTCATAGGGTAGGAAAATCGTAGCAAAAGTACAGAGAACGTGCAACACAAAATCATAGCAGTGCAGAGACGTACTCCCTCCGTTCCAAAATAGATGACCTAGGCGGGCTAGTTTGGCCTAGTGGGTTTCAGTGATATGACGTGGTACAGTGCCGTCCAGTCTTCGCGTGTGGTAGCAGTATTGCGGTACAATAAGTTTTCTTGAAGAAGAAGAATTCAACGAAGTCATGATGGTTCCTTCGTCTGAACAACTTACGGTGGGAAAGGTTGGGCCTGCGATACGACCGGACTAGACCAGGATAATTTTGTGCATGGCAGGTGGACCAGGATGGTCGACATCCCACATGTCGGCGAATGAAAGTATTCTTTCTGATATAGAGGACGAGCAACGAGTATTCATTGTTTATTTTTGATGAAAGTTATTGTCTCCACTGTTACTCCTTGACTTTGTCAATGCCTCTCTCCTCCACATAAGCGGGGACTACTTGCTATGCATGCAGCGGGCAGCTGGCGTCTTGAGGGGCCAGGGCGGTGAGAGCGGGCTCCGGAAGTGGTCCGGGCTCCAGCATGGCCCACCTCACATTATCACCATATATTTCTTGGAGTCCATGCGCGGAAGGAGGGCGATCTCTTCTCCCTTCCGCGTTTCTCTCTTCTCAGCCAACGTGTGACACTCCAAAATTTTTCTTTGTGGTTTTGTTTTCAGCAAAAATCTTTCTTGGATTTAGTTTCTCCTGAGAGGAAAAACCTTTTTGGGTTTTGGGCTTTTATTTGGTTTTGATCCTTTCTAAGTTTTACCATGTCTCCCATGGTAAAATTTTCTCAAAAACCACTCATTCCACTTTGGTTCAACCCAAACTTTCTGTCCAAACTAATAAAATCCATTTTTGGATTTTATTCCAATTATTTCTCCTCCCAAAATAATTCTGTCTTTTCTTTTGAGCCTAGGTGATTTGCAAAGCAAGTACCCTAATGCTTTTGATTTTTGACCTCAACTCAACACCCCTGGATAGTCCCTTGTACCCACAACCTAGAACCATCTTGATCCACTCTTCTTCTTCTCAAATATTTCAAATTCCACCCTCTGCAAGTTTGGACAAGATTTGCCAAATTTGATGAAATTCATATCTACACTTCTCTAAAAATTCCACTAAAATTCAGGCCACCTCTAGCTGCAATGAGAGACCACTCCGCCAAAAACCAGCTCAAGGAAAAATCCCTACACACTAGAATCATTCTGTCGAACACCTTGCATGCACCAGTACTATTCACTTTCAGTAAATTCAGAAGATCAGTGTCGATCTCCGTCAATAACTTTAGTCACGAGTCCAGAGTGCCCTTGGCACGTTGCTCGCAGCCTATCCCTCTTGTTCGGAGCTTCACACGAGCGCTTGGCGCGTTCCTGGTGTCGGTGGCGCCCTGGCCCGCCTGCGCCGGCGTGCTTTGCGGCGGCTGCACCACCGTAATGGACGACAGGGGGCAAAACTGCGGCGCAACGCCGTTCGGCACCGCCCAAGCGTCCTGGTGGCTCCACGTGGCCACCTCCTTGCCAGCGCACGCATGCGGCACCGTCGCCGTGGCTTGGCATGCGCAGAGCGCGCTCTCTGCCGCCGACGGGCCGTGCGGCCGTTCCGTCGAGGGCAGACCGTAACTAGCCCTCCCGTGCTGAGTTGGACACGGGAACGGCTCCAATACTCTTCCTAGGCGATGCTCAAGCTCCTAAGCCGACCGTCCAGCCACAGCGCCGCCGTAATCAACTCGCCGGACTTATCCGTTCACGGCAACCGACCCGGGCCGGCTATATATAGCACCCCGAGCTTGCTCTCGCCTCCGCACGACGCCACCACCTCACCAGACCCCGCCTAGCCACTGGAGGGGCCTCGAGGGGCCTTTCTTCCTCGACTCCCGCCACCTCCGTCCGCCTCGGGCTCCGGCATCGTTCTCTCCGGTGAGAACTCCTCCGCCGCCCTACTTTCGTCCGTAGCCTTGTACCACCTCTAGTAGGATAATCCCCACCTCAATTTTGACCCCGCAGCTCTCTCCGGCGAGATCCACGACCGTCAGAACCGCTGTCCACCGGAGCAAGGGCCGCCATCGACGTGGTGCTCGCCGACGACCTCTGCCACCACCGAGAGAAGCGGAAGGGTGCACTGATCACAAAGGTACACCCCGATCACCTTACCTCGCCGTGGATCGCCGCCGGCGACCACCGCACCTCTCGGCGCCGTTGCACTCTGTTTTCCCTTGTTTGAAAATTCAAACCTGACGGGTGGAGCCCGCCTGTCAGTCTCTCATCCATTTCTTTTAAACGAAACGTTATCTGAACTTTTCCGCAGAACCCCCTGGAAACTTTCTGTTTCATTACAGATGGGTCCTTGGACCAAAACTCTTATAACTTTTAATCAGAAAGTATTTTTGATCAATTCTTTTTCTGTTCTCTTTAGATTTCTGTCTAGTTTTTTATAAGATTTATTTGAGAATTTATTGGGAATATTTTTTGTACACTCGCGGTATTTATGTTACGTGCATATTTTTCTTATACCGTAGATTCCGGAGGAAGCGACGGAGCTGCAAACCTCGCACAGTTAGACTCCGACTACTCCGAACCAGGCAAGCATGTTTGAACTCTTGATATGATGAGTGTTGTTGCATGTTTGCATTGTAGCATGGTCATGGCATGTTTAGGAACATCACTTTAATATTATGTTTCATGCACATAATCGGAAAGTAAGTTTCGGAAAGCATTATGTTGTTGGATACATATTTGCATAGCCATGTGTTGGCATGAGGATGGGTAAGATGGCAGTGTTGTGACATGGCAGGCTTAGGCCTGTCCTTTTGACAGCAGTGTCAACATGATCAAATCATATTCCCTTCATTTCCTTCCTGTGCTGCCACATGTTTTCCGCAAGGGATATGGCATAGTAAGTTGCAACTGTTTTCCTGGTACACACCAAGTAGAGAGGCCGGGATGAGGGTTCCATGGCCGTGGATTAAAGCCCGTCATCCGGTCAGGGGGCATGGGTGTTTCCGGTTGGGACCGAGTGGGGGGCACCCCTTAGAGCACGCGTATAGAAATTTGATCCCATGCTATTCGAGGTTGTGGCCTCCCCGTCTCAAAGTTTTTCTTGGATGTTGTCCAGGGTGATTCCTGGCATCGTGAGGTGAAATGGGTGTGTACTAGCTAAATGTGTTTCTACCGAAATACCGTAAACGGAACTAGTCCTTCGTGACTACGGAAATCCGTTGGCTGTGGTCAGTTCATCTAAACTCTGCAGAGTCTCAAATACTTCAATTATCTTGTACTTTGTTCAAGTACTATATTCATCTTATCTTGTCAGGTATCAGCCTCAGTGACAAAACTCCAGTGGGATTTATGTGTGATAAATCCGGTTAAAAGATTATTCGTGTCGATGGACTAATCTTGTTATTCACATTCATTACAAGCCTTGTCTGCGATGTCGCTCAGACGTCCGACGGTGGCATACCTGTTATTTATTTTTGTTATAGGCCCTGCCTGTGATGTCGCTCAGACGTCCGACGGTGGCATATCTGTTATTTACATTTGTTGCAAGTCCTGTCTGCGATGTCGCTCAGACGTCCGACGGTGGCATTTCTTTTACAGCCCTTTATGTGATGTCGCTCAGACGTCCGACTGTGGCATTTCTTTTAAAGCCCTTTATGTGATGTCGCCCAGACGTCCGACTGTGGCATTTCTTTTAAGCCCTCTATGTGATGTCGCCCAGACGTCCGACTGTGGCATTTCTTTTAAGCCCTTTATGTGGTGTCGCTCAGATGCCCGACTGTGGCATTTCTTTTAAAGCCCTTCATGTGGTGTCGCTTAGACGCCCGACTGCGGCATGCATTTTACTTATTTACCTTTCGAGGCGTCGCTCCAGACACCCGATCGGTTTTCAATTATTTATTTTATTTATCAAGTCCGGCAAATCTTACCATTGTTATATGAGCATCATTCTTTATTCACGACGCATTCATGCATTCATTGATTATATCTTTTGTCCGAACTGTCTTGTGAGTACTTTCAAAGTACTCACCTGGCTTGTTGATTTGGCCAGATGTTGATGAAGGCGATCTCATGGATGAAGAGTTTGATAGCGAGTCCGACGCCTAGAGGAGTCCCAGTCAGTCCCGTGCGATCCTGTCTTGGTCATTGTATTATCCGCTTCCGCAACCAGAAATAAATTCATCGAGCCTCACCTCGACGCTCGATGTGCTGCCAGTAGAAGTCAAGTTATCCGCCACCACGTTTCCTCGAGCTAGTAGCATACCACCACACCCCTGTGTCATAACCGCCCATATGTAAGATATTGGCGAGTTTGTAATAAATTGTTGAGCAGCCTCAGCTCAACCCTGTAATATATTTGATGCTACTGGTTCTCTGTTTATCAAGCATCGTCTACCAGAAAGGATGACTTTTCCTATACTGGGATTAAAAGATCAGTTTTATCAATAATCATTTTATTGAAAAACCGGTCGTGACAGACTTGGTAACCAGAGCCAAGCTGACTGTAGGAAGCCACTAGGTGCGATCGCTAATTGGTTATTAGCATGATAGAGTTATTCATGTTTTTACAAGTGTAGACATTTTTCTGATAGTCAGCATAAAATTTTATGATCTGATCACTCAGAATTTTTGCCTACTTTTGTAGATGACCGGCAACGACTGCGAGTCTCAAATGTTCGCCAACGTGCCTGAGGGGTTCGTCAAACTCCTCTCCTTCATCGTTCAGGTCACGATGGGGCCATCCGTGCGCCCAGTCTTCACGGTTTATCCACACAAGATCAACGACAGTCTGACTATGCACCAGGCCGCGGTGCAGTTCAGGGGAGGCCATGCTGAAATACGCCGCCTCCGATTCATGGGGAGAGCCATGCCTACAGAAAGGCATGCTATGCAGATGGCTTCCCGCGAGACGATAGCCCGTCTTCGGGATGTTCTTCCTACAATGAAGACCCGTCACTACCGCTACCTTCCATGCCATGTGCCTTACACCTGTCACTACTCTTTCTCTTGCCCTAGAGGAGAGCGAGACGAAGACTTTGAGATGCTTGTCAAGTACCTCCGAGCCTTGGAGGCAGCATTCGACTGCATGGTGGATGACCTCGTAGCTGCACGCATGGACTCAGTTCATGGCTGTGCTGCTAACAGGAGGGAACTCCTGCACACCGCTCCACCACTGACTTTTGTGTCATCCGCAGCCTCTCACTCACCTACCATACTCACCTCTGCTCGTCGTCTGCCTACCACAGAGGAGTTTAACCAGGCTATTGCACCCACTCCCGTCCGCTCTGCACCACTTGTTGCACCCACTCCCATACGTGCTACTCCACCTATTCCACCCACTCGTATTCGTGTTATCCCGCCTACGGCACCTGCTCCATCAGCTCAGCACAACATTTCTCGTCTGGAACCTATTAGCGAAGAGGAAGTTGATTCCCCAGCATCTCTGCGTCTCACCCTCGGCAGGCCAAGGGAGATCCTCACCATCTCCGACTGAGTACGCGTAGACGCCATGCAATGTATCGACTTGTGTAATATGTTTATATGTACATAGGTTGTGAGAAGTAGCCTGTTTGCACACCATGTAGGATCTGGAGGAGTGCACTAGTTTAAATAACATGTCAGGGTTATGTACGCGTATCCTGAGTGATGTAATGTATAATTATGCCCGCGTGTAAGATATGCATTGGCCCTTCTCCGCGCGCAATCGTGTGTTTCCAAAAATATTCTGGAGTTTAAAAATGTTCCTTGTGCGTGATTTTATTGACTTTTGCGACTCTCTTTCTTGTCTTACGAGTTCACAAAATATATCCCCAGAGTGAAAGATGTCTCGTCCTTGGACGCGCTCCATGCCAACTCAGCTAGAAGAAAATTATGGCACACCACAGAACCACAATTTCACTCAGGGTCAGACAAGTCAACAGGACAGTGAAACAGCTTTTACACAAGTTTGTCGTTTGTACGAATAGAGTCAATAGCAACACCAGGAAATGATGAACCAACTCATCAATATGGGAAGTAACCGTGGTCAGTATCAACCGCAATCCAAATTATCTGAGTTACAAAAGACGCATCCTCCAACATTTTCTCATACTGACAAGCCTCTTGAGGCCGAGGACTAGCTTCGAGACATGGAGAGAAAATTAATTATCGCACAGTGTTCAGACCGTGAAAAAGTACTGTATGCACCACATTATCTCACAGGTGCAGCTGCATCGTGGTGGGAAAACTTCCTGCACATGCAACCCAACGAAAATGAAATCACCTGGGAAAATTTCAAAGAAGGTTTTCGTGGGGCACATATTCCTAAGAGCGTCATGAAAATCAAGAAGAAAGAATTTGATGAACTCAAGCAAAGGGCCATGACAGTGTCAGAATACAACAGCCAATTCACACTGTTGTCTCGCTACGCCAATGAAGAACGCATGACCGAGAGCAAGAAGGAAAAATTCTTGGAAGGCCTGGCACCCGCCCTTAAGTGCCAGCTAGTTGTGCATACCTTTCCAGATTTTAAAACACTGGTGGATAAGGCCATTACCCTGGAAAATGAGCGACGTAGCCTGGAAGATTTCCGCAAACGGAAAAGGGACCAGACTACTTTTGCTCGCAATCACAGAAGCAAGAAGGAATTTCAGAAGGGGGATTCACACAAAACCCCGACGAATAATTCACGTCCAATCAAGAATTTCCATGCAAGAGACAAAGAGTTCACCTATCGCCCAGGCGTTACCTGTTATGCTTGTGGAGAAGAAGGGCACTATGCCAAGCAGTGCCCCAAGTCAAGGAGCTCAACCCCGAAGCTCAATAATGGTGGAAATAATTCAGCACCAAAGCGAAGCAATTTCAAGCCCAACAACAACCACCGGAAAGGTCACTTGAACCACGTGACCCGAGAGGAAGCACAGAACGCCCCAGATATCGTACTCGGTACGTACCCCGTCAACACAATACCTGCCATGGTTTTGTTTGATTCTGGAGCTTCTCACTCATTCGTTTCGAAAAGTTTTGCTTTGCAAAATAATTTTTCGATGCTCCCCTTGGAAAAAACAATGATCATCAAGTCCCCTGGAATTAAGCAAGTGACCCAGAGTTACTGTCAAGGTGTGGTTATTGAATTTGAAGGATTGACGTTTTACGCCAACCTTATCGTACTGGAAAGCAAAGGACTGGATGTCATCCTAGGAATGGATTGGTTAACCACCAACAAAGGTTTTATTGACTGCTTCAACCGTACTGTGATTCTCACACACCATCATGGGAAGAAAATAAAAGTTTCAGCCAAAGAGAGACAAATACCTCGGCAACCTAGATTAAACAAGGTGGACGTTTCTGAGCTGAACAAGGTTCCAGTAGTATGTGAATTCCCAGACGTATTTCCAGAAGAACTACCAGGCATGCCACCAGACCGAGAAATAGAATTCAGCATTGAGCTAGCACCCGGAATCGCTCCTATTTACAAGAAACCATACAGAATGGCACCATCCGAATTGGTAGAGTTGAAGAAGCAAATAAAAGAATTATTGGAGAAAGGATACATACGAGCCAGCTCCTCACCTTGGGGTTCTCCAATTTTATTTGCCAAGAAGAAGGATGGAACAATGAGGTTGTGTATTGATTATCGAGCTCTCAACATGGTCACCATCAAGAGCAAATACCCAATGCCCCGAATAAATGATTCATTCGATCAGCTCGCACAAGCCAAAGTCTTCTCAAAAATTCACTTGAGATCAGGGTACCACCAATTAAAAGTTCACAGTAATGCCATTCGGACTAACCAACGCCCCCGCATATTTTGTTCACCTCATGAACAAAGTATTTATGAAGTATATGGACAAGTTTGTTGTGGTATTCATCGATGATATTCTGATATATTCCAAAACACCAGAAGACCACGCCGAACATCTCAGGATTGTACTCGGAGAACTCAGGAAACATCAACTGTACGCAAAATTCAGCAAATGTGAATTTTGGCTAAAGCAGGTGGGTTTTCTGGGCCACGTGCTAACCCAAGAAGGTATTGCAGTAGACCCGGAAAAAGTCAAGGCCGTACTTGGCTGGAAACCACCAGCCAACGTAACGGAC
This sequence comes from Triticum aestivum, assembly GCF_018294505.1. Classification (NCBI taxonomy): domain Eukaryota; kingdom Viridiplantae; phylum Streptophyta; class Magnoliopsida; order Poales; family Poaceae; genus Triticum; species Triticum aestivum. Next base: position 655,334,429 of record NC_057798.1, on the reverse strand, counting down.
GTACGGAGTTTCTTGGGAATGGCAGGCTATTATCGGAGATTTATTGAAGGGATTCTCCACTATAGCAAAGCCCATGACACAATTGCTCAAGAAAGGCAAGAAGTTTGAATGGACGGAAGCATGTGAGAAAAGCTTCCAAGAGCTAAAAAGCAAATTAACAACGGCACCAGTACTAATTGTGCCAGATATACACAAAAATTTTGAGGTATATTGTGACGCATCCCGGAAAGGCCTCGGATGCGTATTGATGCAAGAAGGCAAGGTAGTTGTGTATGTCTCTAGACAACTACGCAAGCATGAGGAAAATTATCCCACTCATGACTTGGAATTAGCAGCGGTCATTCATGCACTCAAGGAATGGAGACACTTCCTACTTGGGAATCGTTGTGAGATATACACAGACCATAAGAGTCTTAAGTATATTTTCACACAGCCAGAGTTAAATCTACGGCAACGACGCTGGTTAGAATTGGTGAAGGATTATGATGTTGGGATCCACTACCATCCTGGAAAAGCAAATGTTGTGGCAGATGCCCTGAGTCGGAATCCCAGCACAGACGATGACAGTATACCAAAGTTGAGGCCAGAATTTCAACAGGAATTTGCCAGGCTCAATTTAATAATGGTTACCGAAGGCAGTGTGGCAAATTTGGAAATACAGCCGACCCTGATGGAAAAGATCAAGGGAGCCCAGCACGGACACCCCAACATTGATGGCATAAAAAGGAAAGTGAGTATGGGCAAGGCCTCGGAATTCAACGTAGATGAGCAAGGAATATTATGGTACGGGGAAAGAATCTGCGTGCCAAATATCCAGGACCTCAAACATCAAATTCTGTTTGAGAGCCACACCGCTCCGTACTCAATCCATCCTGGGGGGACAAAGATGTACAAAGACCTTCAGGAAAAATTTTGGTGGCACGGTATGAAGAGAGACATAGCCACGTTTATTGCATGTTGCGACTCTTGTCAACGCATAAAGGCCAAGCACCAGAAACCAGCCGGGCTGTTGCAACCAAACAAAATACCCGAGTGGAAATGGGACGAGATTGGAATGGATTTCATTGTTGGATTACCACAGTCACGACATGGAAATAATGCCATATGGGTCATAACCGACAGGTTAACCAAGGTGGCACATTTTATTCCAGTGAAGACGACTTACTCCACTCAGAGACTGGCCAGGCTTTATCTTGCCCGTATCGTCTGCCTGCATGGAGTCCCAAAGACTATCATGTCTGACAGAGGCACATAGTTCATCTCTAGATTTTGGGATCACCTACAACATGCACTGGGTACCCAACTAGCATTCAACACCGCGTACCATCCCCAGACCGATGGGCAGACCGAACGCGTAAACCAAATCCTGGAAGATATGCTGAGAGCTTGTGTCCTCACCTACGGAACCAGTTGGGAAGAAAGCTTACCATATGCAGAGTTCGCATACAACAACAGTTATCAAGCCAACTTGCAAATGGCACCCTTTGAAGCTCTGTATGGAAGAAGATGTCGTACCCCGCTAAATTGGTCAGAGACCGGAGACAGCCATATCTTCGGCCCAGATATGCTCAAAGATGATGAAGAGAAAGTTAAGACAATTAGAGATCGGCTCAAGATAGCTCAAAGTCGACAAAAGAGTTATTACAATCAGAAGCATCGAGAAATCAGTTTTGAACCCGGAGAGTTTGTTTACCTAAGAGTCTCTCCTATGAGGGGTCTGCAACGATTCAGGATTAAGGGAAAGCTAGCACCAAGATTCATAGGACCATTCCGTATAATGGCCCGAAGAGGCACGGTAGCCTACCAGCTAGACTTACCCAGGGATTTATCCGATATCCACAACGTGTTTCACATCTCACAATGGAGAAGGTACGTAGGCAATCCAGAGAAGCAGGTATCTCATGAAAATATTGACGTACAACCGGACCTCACCAACCGGGAGCACCCCATAAAAATATTAGAAGAGTCTGAAAGGAGGACCCGACGGAAAACCATCAAATTCTTCAGAGTTCAGTGGAGCAACCACACCGAGAATGAAGCAACTTGGGAGAGAGAGGATTTTCTTCGGACAGAGCACCCACACCTGTTTAAGGGTCAGCTGAAATCTTGGGGACGAGATTTTTCCTAAGGGGGTAGGTGCTGTGACACTCCAAAATTTTTCTTTGTGGTTTTGTTTTCAGCAAAAATCTTTCTTGGATTTAGTTTCTCCTGAGAGGAAAAACCTTTTTGGGTTTTGGGCTTTTATTTGGTTTTGAACCTTTCTAAATTTTACCATGTTTCCTATGGTAAAATTTTCTCAAAAACCACTCATTCCACTTTGGTTCAACCCAAACTTTCTGTCCAAACTAATAAAATCCATTTTTGGATTTTATTCCAATTATTTCTCCTCCCAAAATAATTCTGTCTTTTCTTTTGAGCCTAGGTGATTTGCAAAGCAAGTACCCTAATGCTTTTGATTTTTGACCTCAACTCAACACCCCTGGATAGTCCCTTGTACCCACAACCTAGAACCATCTTGATCCACTCTTCTTCTTCTCAAATATTTCAAATTCCACCCTTTGCAAGTTTGGACCAGATTTGCCAAATTTGATGAAATTCATATCTACACTTCTCTAAAAATTCCACTAAAATTCAGGCCACCTCTAGCTGCAATGAGAGACCACTCCACCAAAAACCAGCTCAAGGAAAAATCCCTACACACTAGAATCATTCTGTCGAACACCTTGCATGCACCAGTACTGTTCACTTTCAGTAAATTCAGAAGATCAGTGTCGATCTCCGTCAGTAACTTCAGTCACGAGTCCACAGTGCACTTGGCACATTGCTCGCAGCCTATCCCTCTTGTCTGGAGCTTCACACGAGCGCTTGGCGCGTTCCTGGCGTCGGTGGCGCCCTGGCCCGCCTGCGCCGGCGTGCTTTGCGGCGGCTGCACCACCGTAACAGACGACAGGGGGCAAAACTGCGGCGCAACGCCGTTCGGCGCCGCCCAAGCGTCCTGGTGGCTCCGCGTGGCCACCTCCTTGCCAGCGCACGCATGCGGCACCGTCGTCGTGGCTTGGCACGCGCAGAGCGCGCTCTCTGCTGCCGACGGGCCGTGCAGCCGTTCCGTCGAGGGCAGACCGTAACCAGCCCTCCCGTGCTGAGTTGGACACGGGAACGGATCCAATACTCCTCCTAGGCGATGCTCAAGCTCCTAAGCTGACCGTCCAGCCACAGCGCCGCCGTAATCAACTCGCTGGACTTATCCGTTCACGGCAACCGACCCGGGTCGGCTATATATAGCACCCCGAGCTTGCTCTCGCCTCCGCACGACTCCACCACCTCACCAGACCCCGCCTAGCCACTGGAGGGGCCTCGAGGGGCCTTTCTTCCTCGACTCCGGCCACCTCCATCCGCCTCGGGCTCCGGCATCATTCTCTCCGGTGAGAACTCCTCCGCCGCCCTACTGTCGCCCGTAGCCTCGTACCACCTCTAGTAGGATAACCCCCACCTCAATTTTGACCCCGCAGCTCTCTCCGGCGAGATCCACGACCGTCCGAACCGCCGTCCGCCGAAGCAAGGGCCGCCGTCGACGTGGTGCTCGCCGAAGACCTCTGCCACCACCCAGAGACGCGGAAGGGCGCACTGATCACGAAGGTACACCCCGATCACCTTACCTCGCCATGGATCGCCGCCGGCGACCACCGCACCTCTCGGCGCCGTCGCGCTCTGTTTTCCCTCGTTTGAAAATTCAAACCTAACGGGTGGAGCCCGCCTATCAGTCTCTCATCCGTTTCTTTTAAATGAAACGTTATCTGAACTTTTCCGCAGAACCCCCTAGAAACTTTCTGTTTAATTACAGATGGGTCCTTGGACCGAAACTCTTATAACTTTTAATCAGAAAAGTATTTTTGATTAATTCTTTTTCTGTTCTCTTTAATTTTTGTCTAGTTTTTTATAAGATGTATTTGAGAATTTATTGGGAATATTTTCTGTACAGTCGTGGTATTTACGTTACGTGCATATTTTTCTTATACCGTAGATTCCGGAGGAAGCGACGGAGCTGCAAACCTCGCACAGTTAGACTCCGACTACTCCGAACCAGGCAAGCATGTTTGAACTCTTGATATGATGAGTGTTGTTGCATGTTTGCATTGTAGCATGGTCATGGCATGTTTAGGAACATCACTTTAATATTATGTTTCATGCACATAATCGGAAAGTAAGTTTCGGAAAGCATTATGTTGTTGGATACATATTTGCATAGCCATGTGTTGGCATGAGGATGGGTAAGATGGCAGTGTTGTGACATGCCAGGCTTAGGCCAGTCCTTTTGACAGTAGTGTCAACATGATCAAATCATATTCCCTTCATTTCCTTCCTGTGCTGCCACATGTTTTCCGCAAGGGATATGGCATAGTAAGTTGCAACCGTTTTCCTGGTACACACCAAGTAGAGAGGTCGGGATGAGGGTTCCATGGCCGTGGATTAAAGCCCGTCATCTGGTCAGGGGGCATGGGTGTTTCCGGTTGGGACCGAGAGGGGGGCACCCCTTAGAGCGCGCGTATAGAAATTTGATCCCATGCTATTCGAGGTTGTGGCCTCCCCGTCTCAAAGTTTTTCTTGGACGTTGTCCAGGGTGATTCCTGGCATCGTGAGGTGAAATGGGTGTGTACTAGCTAAATGTGTTTCTACTGAAATACTGTAAACGGAACTAGTCCTTCGTGACTACGGAAATCCGTTGGCTGTGGTCAATTCATCCAAACTTGCAGAGTCTCAAATCCTTCAATTATCTTGTACTTTGTTCAAGTACTATATTCATCTTATCTTGTCAGGTATCAGCCTCAGTGACAAAACTCCGGTGGGATTTATGTGTGATAAATCCGGTTAAAAGATTATTCTTGTGGATGGACTAATCTTGTTATTCACATTCATTACAAGCCCTGTCTGCGATGTCGCTCAGACGTCCGACGGTGGCATACCTGTTATTTATTTTTGTTATAGGCCCTGTCTGTGATGTCGCTCAGACGTCCGACGGCGGCAAATCTATTATTTACATTTGTTGCAAGCCCTGTCTGCGATGTCGCTCAGACGTACGACGGTGGCATTTCTTTTACAGCCCTTTATGTGATGTCGATCAGACGTCCGACTGTGGCATTTCTTTTAAAGCCCTTTATGTGATGTTGCCCAGACGTCCGACTGTGGCATTTCTTTTAAGCCCTCTATGTGATGTCGCCCAGACGTCCGACTGTGGCATTTCTTTTAAGCCCTTTATGTGGTGTCGCTCAGACGCCCGACTGTGGCATTTCTTTTAAAGCCCTTTATGTGGTGTCGCTTAGACACCCGACTGCGGCATGCATTTTACTTATTTACCTTTCGAGGCGTCGCTCCAGACACCCGATCTGTTTTCAATTATTTATTTTATTTATCAAGTCCGGCAAATCTTACCATTGTTATATGAGCATCATTCTTTATTCACGACGCATTCATGCATTCATTGATTATATCTTTTGTCCGAACTGTCTTGCGAGTACTTTCAAAGTACTCACCTGGCTTGTTGATTTGGCCAGATGTTGATGAAGGTGATCTCATGTATGAAGAGTTTGATAGCGAGTCCGACGCCTAGAGGAGTCCCAATCAGTTCCATGCGATCCTGTCTTGGTCATTGTATTATCCGCTTCCGCAACCAGAAATAAATTCATCGAGCCTCACCTCGATGCTCGATGTGCTGCTAGTAGAAGTCAAGTTATCCACCACCACGTTTCCTCGAGCTAGTAGCATACCACCACACCCCTGTGTCATAACCGCCCATATGTATGATATTGGCGAGTTTGTAATAAATTGTTGAGCAGCCTCAGCTCAACCCTGTAATATATTTGATGCTACTGGTTCTCTGTTTATCAAGCATTGTCTACCAGAAAGGATGACTTTTCCTATACTGGGATTAAAAGATCGGTTTTATCAATAATCATTTTATTGAAAAACCGGTTGTGACACAACGCCCGCCGAGCGATTAGATTTCGGCTATCGACGGTTTATTCAATTACGGTCCCACATGTCAGTGAAACTGCAAGACAACGCGTGTCCCCTTTGGTGAGCGGCGTGCGAGCCGGACTGTCGGGGTTGCGACGCGTACGAGTCGTAAGTGTGCCGCCTTTTCCTTTAGAACTTGTGAAGCGTAACATTTTCACGCGATCGATCGATAGAAATCCAGAACAAAATGACGAGGGCGGTGCTTTCCCGCTTGTTAGGCGGGCTAGTTCGAGTGATATGACGTGCTACAGTGCCGTCCACTTGCTCCATTTTTATGTAAGCAAGAGTTTACACTCGTACGCGAGAGGAGTGCGAAACACCGCGGATCTGATTTTGATCGAGGGATAACGGTTCCCTGCCAAATAATGGAGGATTGTTAGCGATTATAGCATGATAGTTAGGGCATCTCCAGTGCTAGCCCACAAATTTACACCGGCATATGTCTGAGGACGCTGATGGATGCCATCCGATGCTGCCCGCATACCTTTCGACAACTATATGAACTAACCGGACGAAATTCATGCAAACAAAGCAAAATTCAAATTAACCGGATGAAATTCATTACATTTCGAAAACTTTTCCTACAAACTAGACAAAATTCATTACATATGTCGCACAAACCGTACTAAACCTACTGTAATCCTAATCTAAACGATCGCCGGCGCCCGACCACCAAGTCCGGCCATGAACCCAAGAAAGCCAGCCATTGCCTTTGCCTCCTCCTCACCCGCCTTGATAACCTCCTCCTCCGGCCGGAGCACAAGGTTGTGAAGATTTCCGCCTCCACGTCACCATCAAGCGGCTAATCGGTCGCCGATGTTTACCCCACCAAGCTTGGTGTCGACTGAGTGGAGTAGCGGTGGCCTTCCCGGGATCAGAGCGGCGGCAACCTACCGTGTACTACTCTTCCTCGCTGCCGGCTGCGCCCGCGCACGCGCGCCGGCTTCATGGTCGTGGCGGCGGAGGGCGGCCCGGGGGGTGCCGGCGATCTCCTTCGTTTGCTCCTGTGACAGTACGTCGAAGAGAGCTTTGGAGCGCGCCCGGAGTGGAGCCGCCGATGTCCCTCGTCTGCTCCTGCGACAGTACGTCCAAGAGAGCTTCGGAGCTCCATGAGGCCATGGTTGAAGTGGTGCCGACAGAAGGAAGGGACCGGAGGAGAATAAGTGTGGGTCTTTGGCTATGGCTGGGAGCTGGGGCTCAAGTTAATATAGCGGGCGAATGGAAATGAGCCGCGACAGACGGATGGACAACTGGCGCCGGAGTAGGTTCGTCGGGCGTGAATGCGGACGCTGCTTCTGTGACTTAACTGCAGATGCGTTTGGGTGACTGACATGTGGGCCCAACGGGCGTCTGGCCCGCATATCAGTGACACACCAATTGCACCTGCAGTTAAGTCCAATGAATGCGGCATTGAAATTCTGGAGAGACGGTGACCATTTCAGGCGCATGCGAACTGTTTGACTGGTCAACCATACAAATACGGAGCTATACGCTGAGCCAACGACCGTATAATCACCATATCTCGTATACAATGATCAAAGTGAGCTATCAAGACAAGTTCGATGACCGCCAATGCAGTTTACTCGGTAATAAATGACCAGGATTGAAGGGGAATCCTAATTTGCATCGTCTTTTGTCCTTGAGCTCTTGACAAACCAACGCACTATACAGTTGTCCGGCCACTCCACCCCAGAGGTCTTACCAAGCGTCGTTCATGCCACCGCGCCGCACACTAACCGATAAGGCAGCGATGGCATCCCACCGCGCGGAGTTCCTCGCCGCCCACGAACGCACACAAAATGGTAGGGAAGCGATGGCATCCTGTCGTGCCAAATTCATCGCCGCTCGCGACCTCACAACTATGTGGGAGGAATTTGAAGATGCCAAGGCCGAATGGGCGGTAGAGCAAGAGGCGGCCAAAGCCGCACAGAGGGAGCGGAAAAGTCAGAAAGCACTCAAGAAAAGAGAGGCCCGCCGCCACAAGAAAGAAAAGGACGCACGCGCTGCTGCGGAGAGGTCGGCGGAGATCCAAGCACGGTGGGGTGTCGCCATCAAAGCCGGGAAGGAGAACGACGGCGTCTGGCCAGCATGTGAGAAGTAGTAGTACTAGGAGTAGTAGTTAGTGTGTGTGTCCATGTCTGAGTACGAGCATATACCAGTACTACTAGTTACTACTGTAGTTTTTAGAGCAAATTACTAGTACATTAGCCTAGACTAAGTGGAAAAATTCCTATCCTATGCATCAAATGGCATCTCTTTCTCTATAGGAATTGAGATGCATGTCATCTCACTTCCTATGATTTTCATATTCCTATCCTATGAACTAAAGGAGGCCTCTGTTGGAGTAAATACTGTAGCTAGCAGTACTGCTGGTACAGTAGTTTTCTTCAAGAAGCAGAATTCAACGAAGTCATGATGGTTTCTTCGTCCGAGCAACTTCAAAGTGGGAAGTGGGCCTGTGATTTGACGGCTCATTAGTCATTGTTACTGCGGCGCGACGACCTGGTGACTCTCCCTTGGAGTTCTGCGTGCATGGCAAGTGGACCAGGATGGTCGATGTCCCACATGTTGGCGAACGGAAGTATTCTTTCCGATATCGAGGAGCAAGGAAACCGCGTGGTATAGTATCACTGCTGATTGGTTCGCAAAAAAATAGTATCACTGCCGATTTATAATTATTTTTTATTTCTGATGAATGCTAGCGTTTCAACTCTTACGGCGAAGGGTGCCAAACACAGCACGTGCTGGATGTCCCACACGTTAGCGAAAGGAGTGGGACATGAACAGTGTGGTAGAGCCCAGCGTAAAAAAACAGCGTGGTAGAGCGTCTCCACTTCTTCCACTTCTGGGTCGGAGACCACACGTAGTAGACTTAGCTGTATGAATGATACAAAGTGCGACCTGGAGAGAAAGCCACGTCTAGTTGGAAGGTCTCGGGGAATACACGTAAACAAATATAAAAGTTAATATGTGCCTCCAACTAATATAGTAGTAGTACAGTACTTAGACACGTACTCCATAACATCACTGTGCATTGCACATACAACATTTAGTGGTAGTACGTAGTAAGAGACAAATGCCGCCCAAGAGTTCCCTTCTCGACCTACTTTTGGGTGTTTGGTAGAGTGTATGGAGGGTGCATGAGTCCATCCTAGTTTAGCACAAATACACTAGAAGCATGCATGAAGAGAGCATGCATGAAGAGGGGTGTTGAGTTGAGCATGCATGAAGAGGGAACAACTATGCTGAGACGAGAACGCAACCAAACACACCCTGTATGCCACACATGTTCATACCATTTGTGCCTTTCTACTCCACTTACTGCGCTACATTACTCAGGTTCATACGTCCACTCCTGGGTACATGTCCGTCTCATAGTTCCAGTGCCATGTGTTCTTCATATAGATGGAACGATCGTTGCATAACACGTGCACCTTGATGCTAGATGTCTCGCATGTTGGCAAAAGGATGAACAAAGCTCACGTAAGAAAAATAGAGTGGAAGAACATAGATTCCGGACGACCGAGAAGGAGCAAGGAACCTCATGGTGGAGCGTCTGCACTCATAATATTTAATATTATTCAGTGATATAAAATTAACCAATCATCTCCACATGGACTAAAAGAGTACGAAACAAGGCAACCCCGTGTAGTTACATCATACTAGTACATGGCTAACCCACGCTATCACCATATTTCTTGGCTTCCGTGCGACACCTATCTCTAGTAATCTAGTAGCATGTATCGCTTCTCCCTCCTCGTCTCTATCAAAGTGCGGCGGGCTGGCGTTTCTGCCGTCTATTGAGGTCGGTTAACTATCACATGTTAGCGACATGCCAAGAGCATTCTAAAAAAATTCCTTTCACGTTCCGTTTTCAGAAAGAAAAAAAATCCTTTCATGTACGAATTTTCCTATATGCTTTGAGCAACTTGCATGTCCTATACTGCTCCTGTTTGATACTCTAACTTAGCTAGAGGTTAGAGTAACTCATGACTAACCCTGAACTAACTGTACCCAAAGAGGTGTTTGGGTGACAGGGATAGATTGACAATAACTGCACTTCATGGAGAGAGAAAAGTGATTTTTCAGTGGTCCCAATGAGAACTATCTCCAGTTAGCACCTCTTGGGTGGGATAGTTTTTTTGGTGGGTTCGGTTCAACTTGCTCCAATTTAAACCCTCATGCTTGGATACTTTAAGGCTATTTGAGCCCCAACTAGCTCAAACTAACTCTAACCCATGGATCCAAACAGGGCATATGGCCAGTCTCGACGCGGAGCAGTCGCGTGCACCGGGAAGCGACACTCTCTCAGTCGTCGCGCCACTTCAAAGCCCGCGCCAGTGAGAGGTTGCCTCCGCTCTGGCCGGGCATTAATGCGGCACTGACGCTCCAGGCGACACTGACCGTTTCACGCAGGAAGCGCGCGCTGGCAAGGGAGTGTAGGTTTTGAACTGTTTCAGGTGTAGTAGTAATGGTAGTTTGCAAAACTACTAAATTATTGCAATCAGTTTCCTAAGAAGTTGTGGTAAAAATGTTACTCCACAGCCCGCTTCCCTTCTCCTTCCTGCTCGTGATTTACGTGGCCATGTTAACGTGGTTGTTTAAAAAAATGTCACTTCTTGCTCGTGATTTGCATTATATAATTACAAGAAAGATTCTCGTGCATTGCACAGAACATCAATATGCATTTTTTTTACAAAACACCTGTTGTGATTGACCCATGCAGGAGTAATCCCATGTGTAAAAACTAATGATATCTCGAGAATTTTATCAGAAAACTGGTATCTCGAGAATGTCATCGAAAAAAATGAAAGATGAGAGATAAGGCGAGGAGGAGTGGAGCGTGGTGGTGACTGGTGGTCGGAATGGGCGGAGGCATGGGGATGGACGGCGCCGGCAGGCGGCAGCGGCCACCATGCACGCTAGATTGTTCCAGAGACTTATTCCTTTTTTAATTGCTGAGCAATGAGGTTGTGGGAGATAATGATGTGGAGAGAGGTGCGGGTATCTTTTGTAAAATTATCATAGTTTGCTTCCTATCCGTCAGATATAGATCATATAGTCTGTATTACAAGATGGCAGACACACCATCATCGCCAACTCGTTTTTTATAAGGGTATACAGATGATAAGTTTGCTGACTACTAAAGTAAAGTGGAATCTGTCCATGTTATGCAAGTAAATAAAGGTGATTGTTTATCATACGGGTAAGGTTGGATGAAGGGTGGTAGGAACAAATGCTCCGCCTAGAGCATGTGTGTGTGAGATGGAGTCTTAGTGTGTGGTGTGTGTGTGTGTGAGAGAGAGAGAGAGAGGAGAGAGAGATGGAGTCTTAGTTTATGTGTGTGTGTGAGAGAGAGAGAGAGAGATGGAGTCCAAGTGTGTGGGGGGGTGCGTGT
>NC_057798.1:655305983-655322501 GCF_018294505.1 Triticum aestivum | reverse complement strand
ATGTGTGAGAGGTATACATGTATACGTGGGATGTGTGTGTGTGCGCGCGCATGATCGAGATAAAAGAAAGAAGACATAAGTCCTAAGATCAACGACATGGGGGAGATGGATCGGTATGACAATATGCATGCATGTGAGAATGCAGGGAAGAAGGCCTGACAATTGAGCATGTGTTTTTGTCTTTAAGAGATAGTGGCGTGGGCTGGAGCATGCATCTATGGCGAGCAGAGGGGGTGAGGCACAACGATTGTGCAAAAGAGATCAACCTATAAATGCATATGTATGTATAGACATATATAGTGTGGGTGATAGGAAGCAAGACTCCGTGCGAGAAAGAAATGTTGACGAAGAAACTACAGATAGATACAGAGATGGAGATGCTAGCTAGAGAGACATCCGTTAGTTTGGGTGTCGGAGATGACCGTCGGGTGGTTCAAAGGGTGAAGTTATATATGTGTGTGAGAGGGCACTTGACTGCATGCATGTAGAGAGAAACATATGTAGTGTGCGTGATAGGAATCAAGAGTGAGGGAGAGAAAGAAGGTTGATGGAGAAACAGATAAATAGAAAGATAAAGATGTTAGCTAGTGTGCGCTAGAGATAGGAGTCGGGTGGATCAGAAGGTTGGGTTATGTGTGTGGGTGTGAGAGAGATAGAGAGAGGGTGCATGTGAGTCACATACAAACAAATATGAGAGAGAAATGAGATCCAGAGAGACGGAGTTTTGTGTCTGCGAGAGAGAAAGATATTTCACAATGAGAGTGATAGCTAGAGAGACATATGAGGGAACACAAGATATCTCTAGGGAGAGAGGGTGTGTTTGAGTGACATACAAGAGAACAATGGAGAAATATGAGACCCTGGGAGACAGAGTTTGTGTTTGTGTGTGAGAAAGAGATATTGAAGAGGAAGAGTCATAGGTTCTCATATCTAAGGAGCGAAAGACATCTCTGTACGAGGGGTGTGCGAGTGGCACACATGGGAATAGTTGAGAGAAATGAGACCCCGGGAGACAAAGTTTTGTGTTTGTGTGAGAGAAAGAGATTCCACATGGAGAATCATAGCTAGAGACACATAGCAGGGAGTGAGATATACTTAGAGATAGATAGAGTGATGAAGGTCAATGGAGAGAGTACCGTCAGTGTGTTACGAAGATAAAAGATCATTGTCGACATATATGTAGCACGAGAGATGCCTGAGAGACGATGAACGCGTATAGGTCCAGAGAGATAGTCCTATATAAGCATGAGTGATAGCTATATGAGACGAATATCTGGATTAAAGGGGATTCAAATATTTAAACTGGAGATCACGACATCGATAATATCATAACGCAAATTGGTGTATCAAACATGCATATTCATTTGAATTTGGGCACACGTGTAATGTTATAGAGTTTATCAATATTGGTGATCCATAGATTCTTCAATTACAAACAATGCATGGTTTATATGCAATTTGTGTCTAAATGGGATTACACTATATGTTGCGTGTGTGAAACACATTATACATGTTTGAGAAGTTAAAAAAAACCCGCATGAAACACACATTAATTGGAGACAGTTAGCGAGGAATGTATACATTGGATTTCAACATAAAGTGGTTTCAAATATTTGAAAATAAAAATTGATGGATACAACCTTATGAATCTGAGATCATGCCATTTGTAAACCATATTTATGTATAAATGGTGTTGTGCTTTTGAAAGTATATATGTAAAAAAATGATGTATATAGAATGTAATTCCAATTGAAAATGGATCCCGCCCGAAAAAAATAGTAGAATACAAACATGATTCGAATTGAGTTGGCACGGTAAACGTGCACTGTGCAAAATTTGAAAAAAGCGGGGAAAGTCGCAGTAACAACCTAAAACCAAAATCTGCGAGATGGAAATCACTACTGCCTATCCCTGCCGCGCAAAGCCTATCTGCTGGATTTCTATAGGTTTCAATAGGGGTAGGTTTGTAATTTCACCCAAACGTGACGTAACGGCCTCTCACCCGGATTCATACACGGTGGGCGCCAAAACACAGTGTGCCCTCGGCCGAAATCGACTCCCTCCCTGATTCATATTCATACATGGTAAGCGCCAAAAACAAACTCTCGTCGGCAAATATTTGGTGTATGCGAGATTATCGTCCTATCCCCAACCGACTAATGTTGCTGTGATGTACGTAGTAGAAATTTGAAATGGGGGCTAAGTTTGTAAATTTCCTCGCATTTGGGACAAGCGCGCCCTGACTACATGGTTCCCCCCTTCCTCTCTACCTCCCTTTTCCCCATTCGTACTCCGTGGGCGCCAAAACACCCTCTCCACCCCACCCTCCTCCATCTGCCGCCGTCCGCCACCCCATCCACCACCGTCCTCCTCCACCATGCCGGAGCTGATACCCCGACGCCGCCGTCCATTTACAAGAGATCGACCTCTCTCATCCACGCCTTCGGACCGGGATCCTTGCATCCCGTCCTCTCGCTTCATCCCCATCGTCGTCCACCTTGCCGGCGCTGCTCCTACGACCGTCTCGTCCACCGCGCCCTGCCGCCACTGTCTACCCTCCTAGATCTGCTTCCACACCGCCGACAGCCATCGCTACCGCAACACCGTCAAATTCTCACCAGATGCGTACACGGCGCCGCACCAGAGGCGGTACTCTTTCGTATCTGCTCAACTTATTTATCGCAGCAAGAAAATAGATCGCCACTGCTTTACTATGATTTCTTGTCTTGGTTGCGAAGTTGACTTTGTTCGGTTTGCACCTCCAGATCCGCCATGGCACGCTCAACACTATACTCCCAATGCTTATGGTTTTCCCCTTTTATATTCCACACTAGTTAAATCACAGTAGACTAAATTTCAAAATTGGGTCAGTCGATTTTTCAGAGCTCGCCGGAGTTCGCCGGTGCGATCCAAGGGGCTCGGGTGGTTGTGGGGCCTCACCTAACGAAGAAAACTTGACGCGGGTGGGGGTGGGAGTGGCGGAGGAACACAGGCGGTGGGGGCCGGTGGTCCGGCCGGCGGCCCGTGCGGTGTTCTGTATGGGAAGAATCACAGACGAGGAAGAAGAAGGGTTAGGAGACGTAGGATCTTCATCCAACCGCCTGAAATGGTCGAGAGACAGCTGGGAGTTGCATTCTTAATGCGCTCTGGTTCATCATGTGTGGGCACTGCGCAACCAACATTTTATTATCCAAAATCTGCTTGCTCTTCTTTACCATGTTCGATAGTGCTGGCCTGTACGCGATCGATAGGCTTTCAATTACTAGCGGCAATACAACACCGTATTTTCAAGCCAGTTCCACTTTCCCGATTTATATATCGTGGTTATGGTGTACCCATGTTATGTGCACTATGATCTGCCTAGTTGTTGTGTGCTCTTGTTATCATGGTTTGGCAATAAACTATCTATACAGTATATTATGAACCTATCATCTGCCAGCTATCCTTACTTCTGGAGCCTATTTTTTTGTGTACTTGTGCCAGATTATATAAATGCACGCACGATATTACAGCATACATGAGCTCTCTCATCAGAATCCAGTGATAGCACATAAGTGTTTACAGGGGTGCCCCTATATTAGAATATCATCTGCATTACAAAGATAATCTCACAACTATTTATGTTTTCATGGTTCTTAGATATTATACGCAATTACAGTGAATATCAGAATCCACGCATCAGAAGAATATTGTGGAACACTGCAATGACATACAAAATTGGCACCAAGGCATTGAGTGCCATTTTGGAAGCAATGAAACTCGTATGCTCCCCACCTGTTGATTCTTGTTCAGAATATCCTTCTAATGACTATTCTAACCTCGAGGAGTCAAAGGCAGATGGCCTGTCCTGTTCACCCATCAAGGTGCCTGTTCTAATTTGGCAAGGTTTTATTGATTGCGCTTATCTTGCGTATGTTGTCTTGCATTTCTTATACTTTGTTGCACCACCATCTGCTTAGTTTACTCATCATATAACTCGAGATGCTATGCCCATCCATTATCTATACATATTCCATCTATCATCATACCATGTTTTTCCACTCAAATGTTGTTCTTGTGCATCAGACATCAAAAAGGAAGAGGGTGATTACCGAACCTGAAGGAGCACCAGCAAAGTCCTTGAAAAACGTGGTGGTGCCAGAGAAATCAGACAGCGCCCCACTTATATTGACTGTACAACCAGTGACACAAAACATAGGACCGACTCCAGCAGACTGTACCCATACTTCACTGGCCACACCACTAGTCCCACCACACAGGACCTGCACTCCAGCAAAAGGTATACCGATTTCATTTGCCATAGCACCAGCCGTACCACAGAAAAATCCCACTCCAGCAAAAAGTACAGCAAGTCCACCGGCCGAAGACCTATCCCAACTGCAGAGACGGCCAATTCCTGCAGATTGGAACCCCATTCCATTTATTCCCAGTTTAAAAGACAATGCTTTCAATGTTGTTAGGGACTACGTGCATATATTCCCATCATGGGAAGATTATAGTGAAGACAAACACCATTTTCACATCTTCCTGTCCAACTTAAATGTAAGTGCTATTATTCATGGTTATTATTTTCCTGTTTTCTGCTGATCGAACACATCAATGATTTACATTACATTGTTGTAACTAGGTGAGGGTCAATCTGGATAGTCATGACGAGCAAAGCTTGCTTGTGCTTTTCAAGGAAGCATTGCAGCAGTATCGGTGTTACCTGAGGAAATCACACTTTGATGGCAAGTCTATAAACGAATTTTCGGTGAAGTCTCATGTGCTAAATTTAGAAGACATTGAATGGAAAAACCTTGTTATGCACTGGTCTCGTTCCCAGGATGAGGTACTGTCTATGAAATCACATGACAATTTGAACTTCTACTTTTCCGCATGTGCCTTACGGATCTTTTTTGCAGGAAATCAGCTCAAAGAAGAATTCTGGTTTGAAAAGAACGACAGTATATCGCAAATATGCTGCCCGCTGCTTTGCTCTTGTTAGTACCTGTTGTCCTGTATCACTGTACTTTCATACATACCTGGTTCATTATGTGACAGCAGTATGCATGATAGCTTGCTTATCAATTGTTCGCTCCAAATTATCTGATATGTATGAATGGTTACATTGGTGTAGAATATATCCAATGCCAATGAATTTTTTTAGCTCTGCATTGTTCTTGTAAGTACATGTTGTCCTTTATCAGTGTACTTATATTGACAGGTAGTTGTTCATGTACCATCACTCTGCAGCTTATTTCCTTTGCCCTCCATTTTCTACACATCAGATCTATATTTACTCTTACCATAAGGTTGGTACTAAAGAAGTTTAGCTGTGCATTGCTCTTGGTTGTGCCTTTTGCCTGTATGCTGCACATACATTTATGGCTACTTGGTTATGTAGCATCACTCTTCATCTTATCTTAAATATTCTCCATTTATTCGTATATTATCACATCTATATTTACTCTTAACAAAATGTAGAATAAAGGCAATGCTTATGAAGAACATTCTGTGGTAAACTTCTTGAATTGCCCCCCCCCCCATCAGCATGGACAAGGGCTTTAGAGAGCCTGTCTTCACCAGTAATGTAAGTTTGTCCTTCTCAAGCCTTCAAACTTTGTTGTGTATATTTGGTTAGGCATGACTACAATAGCTATTTATTTTTGGTGTTTGCATCAAATTGCATGTTTAAAGTTTATTATGTAGTTCATAAACAAAAGTTTGTCCTTCTCAATTTAAGTTTTCAGTTGTACAACCAAGTTCCTTCTTCATACCATGTAAATTAAACTATACAAAGCAAGTGATCTTCTTTTGCACTGCATGTATGCTTCTGTTCTTCACAATGTCATATTCTGCAATGTCTTAACTATGAACAATGTCATATCATTCTACTATTATTTAAACCGCCTCTTTATTTGCCAATCTGAAATGGGATAAATTGACAGCGCACTAACCATTGATACTTATGAGTTCTTGATCTGTAATCCAGTGGTGTCGTGAAGCTGTCAACTCCTTCACAATGTCAATTCCTGCCACATCTTGACCTGAACAATACCATATTGTGTTAATGCAATTTTAAACTGTGTCACTTTATTCGTCAGTAACAAATGTGATGAATTGTCAACACTAATACTTTTATGTGCAAAACATATTATTTGTCTGCTTGTTTATCTTTCATAGTGAGGAAGATATAAGTGTTGAACAAGTGCAGTCTCATCATCTTGCTCAGCTGCTTGCGCTGCAGCTCCCAGCATGGCTAACCTTTCTTGAACTCTATTGAAGTGCTGTCGGTTTTGTATATTATTTTGTCGTCGTGTTTATTTGCACTGGTGGCGATCTTTGATGCCCAGTGTATGTAATCTGCTGTCTGCTTGTGCTTTATTATCATAGTGGCAAACTTTGATGCCCAGTGGATGTAATATGCCGTAATTTATTTATTGTATAGTCTAGGTTTTTTCTTATTCACGATGCTGCAGTTATTTTACTGTATATATATCCTGTCTTCGCAGTAAACCGGCCAAACCGTAAAATTATGATACATAATCGGGCCGTCATGCAATCACGGTGTATGATCCACATCATGGGCCCCGTAAAACTGGCCCACTAGTAGATTCGGGCCTTTAATAGGCCGAGTAACCCCGGCCCTCTTTTCGCAAGAAAACTCAATGGGCTTTTAGGAGGCTGAGAAGTAGGCTGGGCCTGAAGCGTGCCGAATAGCTCACGGGCCGACGGCAGCACGAAATGGACCCCAGCCCATGATTGTGCGAATCAATTCACGGGCTTTTAACAGGCCAAAGTTGTCTCGGTCCTTGTTTGGCCCAATCAGATATCGGCTGCGAGCAGGCCGGATGCAAACCGGGCCGTAGTTAGGCCCAACTATATGACGGGCTTTTAATAGGCCGAAATTAATATAGGGCCGAAATGTTAAATGGGCCCTTAACAGGCCGAAACTAATATTAGGCCGAATTACTAAATGGGCCTTTAGCAAGTGGGCCCACAAGCATAGCTTCCAGTTAACGAGCCGAATCTGATATGGGCCATAATTCATCCCAAAGCCTCTTAAAGGGTCGGACCTGATCTGGGCCGTGATTTGGCCCAGAAAGTGGGAGGCTTTTAATGGGCCGGATCTTATATGGGCCATTACTAGGCCCAGAACGTGGCAGGCCATTAATGGACCAGATCAATTATGGGCCGGCATTTGGCCCAAAACATGGCAGCCAGTTAATGGGGCGGCCTACTAGGGTCCTCAAAATCTTGTGGGCCTACAGCTGGGCCGGCCCATTAATGTCGGTGAAATCTCATGGGCCTTTAGCTGGGCCGGCCCATTATGATCTGCAAGAATTTTGTGGGCCTTTACCTGGGGAGATTGTAAGAACATGCGGTGCCCCCATGTTTGGTTTTGGCAATTGATGACAATCTCTATGGACTAATGGTTGCCTTGAGTTATATTTGAATGGTTTGTCCATAGGCGTTTCTTGGAGTCCATTTGTTGGTTTCAAGGAGAGTTTGTGATGACCAAGTTGCTATTAAGGAATTATCCAAAGATTGGTCTTATGAGTGTTGAGCTTATTGCAAGCATGTCTTGAAGAAGAAGATTGTGTGATCATTCATGTTTACCTTCAAGACATCATCCAAATGAAGAGAGTTGGAAAGATTCAAGGTTGATCAAGACTAAGTCAATCAAGTTGATCAACTCAACACACAAAGCATATAAGATGTACCGAGAGGGATCAAGCGATCCCATGGTATGGTAAGCACGGTCAATTACGCTTTGTGTACTAACCCATGGTCTTCGTGAGAGTTCTTTGTGGGGTTAGGTTGCGGTGTGCAAGCTCAAGTTGAATCATCACGAAGAGATCATATGCTTGAAGCTTGCCGTCCATTGTGGCGACAATGGACTTGTGAAGATGTGCAGAAGAGTGGCTCACCCATAGTGGAGTATGGGGGAGCAATCAACTAGTCTTCTTCGAGCCAATGCAATCAAGAAAGGTGGTCCAACTTGAGGGAGTCAAGATCGTCATCATCTAGCTCAAGTGGACCATGTGCAAGGCAAAGGTTTGCCCTTGATAGGTTTTCTATTTTACCGGTCTCATGGTAGTTGTGGAGACCGGGTTATAGGATCGTTTGCCGTACTATCAATGGGGGCTCTCGATGAGTTGCTTGATCGTATCGTTCGTAGAGAGCACAAACCATTGCATCCTTGCATCATCTTTTTGGTTCTTGTTTGGGTCTTCTCCTTGTGAGATTTGGAGCTTGTGGTCATTTTTATGACAAGCTAGAGTTCATCGAAAACGAAGTTCTCATGCATCTTCTATGATGTTTTCGATGTTGGAGGGTATGTCGGTTCTTCTCGGTTGGAGGTTTCACTCCTTTGTTTGTTAAGCATACCTCCCCTGCCTCTTCGCTGTTTTGATGCTACTCGTCTTGCTCTATCCAACAAGCTTGAGTTTGCTCAATTCGGAGCTCATATGAAGAAGTTATGGCAGTTCTGGTTTTCCTTGGAGTATTCTTTGTTTTCGTGGTTGTGGCTTAAGGTTGGTGCCAGCGGTAGTACCGCGACCCTCAGCAGTAGTACCGCCGAAGCTCCCCAGCGGTAGTACCGCTCTCGGAGCGGTAGTACCGCTCCAAGCGGTAGTACCGCTCTCTGAACGGTAGTACCGCTTGGGAGTTTCGGCCGTAGTACCGCTGTGCGTCTGGGCTACTTCCGCCTCAATTCTCGAACGAAGTTTTTCGTGTCGGGTTTTGCGGCACTAAGAGAGGTAGTAGGAGCGGTAGTACCGCCCTAAGCGGTAGTACCGCTCTTCCCTAGCAGTAGTACCGCCCTGGGGTCAGGGACCTGGCAGCGCGGCAGTACCGCTGGGTTGAGCGGTAGTACCGCCCGGAGCGGTAGTACCGCCCTTCCCTAGCGGTAGTACCGCTCTGTGCAGGGATATTCAGTGGGGTAACGGTTGGATTTTCCCCCTCCTATAAAAGGGGGTCTTCTTCCCCATTGAACCTTATCCTTAGAGCTCGTGTTCTTCCCCCATTGTTGTCCTTCTCCGAGCTTGCTATCTCTCAATCCCTCCATGGATTCTTGCTAGTTTTTGGGGGAAAAGAGAGAGGAGATCTAGATCCACATTTCCACCAATCACTTTCTCCTCTATGTGAGGGGAACCCCTTGGATCTAGTTCTTGGAGTTCTTGGTGTTCTCCTTCTTGTTCTTCCTCTCATTTTCCTCCCTAGCATTAGTTGCTTTGGTGGGATTTGAGAGAGAAGGACTTGGGCACTCTGTGTGCCCTTGCCATTGCATTTGTGCATCGGTTTGAGTTCTCCACGGTGATACGTGGAAGTTACAAGTTGAGAAGCTTATTACTCTTGGGTGCTTGGTGCCCTTGAGCTTGTTCCTCTTGGGTGCTTGGGCGCCCTAGTCGGTTGGTGGTGTTCGGAGCTCAATCATTGTGGTGTAAAGCTCCAGGCAAGCGTCGGGGTCTCCAATTAGGTTGTGGAGATTGCCCCGAGCAATTTGACGGGTTCCGGTGACCGCCCCCAAGGGTTGCCAAAGTGTACGGGTTCGGTGACCGCCCCCAAGGGTTGCCATTTGTACGGGTTCGGTAACCACCCTCAAGGGTCCCTTAGTGGTATCACGACATCTTGCATTGTGCGAGGGCGTGAGGAGATTACGGTGGCCCTAGTGGCTTCTTGGGGAGCATTGTACCTCCACACCGCTCCAAACGGAGATTAGCAACCGCAAGGGTGTGAACTTCGGGATACATCGTCGTCTCCGCGTGCCTTGGTTATCTCTTACCCGAGCCCCTTTACTTATGCACTTTACTTTGTGATAGCCATATCGTTCTTTGTCATATATCTTGCTATCACATAGTTGCTTATCTTGCTTAGCATAAGTTGTTGGTGCACATAGGTGAGCCTAGTTGTTGTAGGTTTTGTGCTTGACAAATTAACCGTTAGGTTTATTCCACATTTGTTCAAGCCTAAACCGTAATTATTTTAAAGCGCCTATTTACCCCCCCCCCTCTAGGCGACATCCTCGATCTTTCAGCCGGCCCATTATGGCACACAAAAATCTTGTGGGCCTTTACCTGGGCCGGCCTATTATGGCCCGTGAAATCTTGTGGGCCTTTAGCTGGGCCAGCCCATTATAGTCCGCAAAATCTCGTGGGCCTTTAACTGGGCCGGCCCATTATGGGCCGCCAATTCTTGTGGGCCTTTAGTTGGGCCGGCCCATTTAAACTTTATTGGTCGTGCCACGTGTCGACGTATCATAGGCGCCTTCTGTCTAATGAGTGGATGACATCTGTCCCAACGATGAGCCGACACGTGTTTCCTCCAGCCAATGATGATTTTACACGTGGAAAAACCCCATTGGTCGGGGTTGTTAACGGGTTATCGGATCCAAAACCCGACCCGATAGCTTAACGGCGTTCCGTTACGGTGGATGCCACGTGTTGGTCACCCTTGACGAAAGCACTTCTGTGACGCGCGATTTATCGTCGGGAGTGGACACTTCCGTGATGATAATTTTGTGTAATGTCATTGAACACTTCTACGACAGCACAGGTATGACTATCTTGATTCTGTCATAAATTTGTCATGGATGTACATGCATGACAAAAAATGCGACCTACTATGACAAACACGTATCATCATGGAAGTGTATTTTTTTGTAGTGGGAACTCTCCACCTGGTTGTGTTAGGTCAGCCCATAGGAACACTTTGGAGCAACATCCGGGCCAAAGCCACAGCAAGACCACATCCGTGTAGACCCGACGCGGCCGTTTCCCCCCTCCAGGTGCCGGCGGCGGCGCCGTCCGTGAGTTGGGGCACACCCCGAAGACGCATGATAACCCACAAGTGTAGGGGATCGCAACAGCTTTCGAGGGTAGAGTATTCAACCCAAATTTATTGATTCGACACAAGGGGATCCAAAGAATATTCTTGAGTATTAGCAGTTGAGTTGTCAATTCAACCACACCTGGATAACTTAGTATCTGCAGCAAGGTATTTAGTAGCAAAGTAATATGATAGTAATGGTAATAGTGGTAAAGATAAAGATAGCAAAAGTAATATTTTTGGGTTTTGTAGAGATTGTAACAGTAGCAACGAAAAAGTAAATAAGCGAAGCACAAGATGTGAAAAGCTCATAGGCAATGGATCAGTGATGGATAATTATGTCGGATGTGATTCCTCATGTAATAGCTATAACATAGGGTGACACAGAACTAGCTCCAATTCATCAATATAATGTAGGCATGTATTCCGAATGTAGTCATACGTGCTTATGGAAAAGAACTTGCATGACATCTTTTGTCCTACCCTCCCGTGGCAGCGGGGTCCTAGTGGAAACTAAGGGATATTAAGGCCTCCTTTTAATAGAGAACCGGGCCAAAGCATTAACACATAGTGAATACATGAACTCCTCAAACTACGGTCATCACCGAGAAGTATCCCGATCATTGTCACTTCGGGGTTGTCGGATCATAACACATAATAGGTGACTATAGACTTGCAAGATAGGATCAAGAACACACATATATTCATGAAAACATAATAGGTTCAGATCTGAAATCATGGCACTCGGGCCCTGGTGACAAGCATTAAGCATAGCAAAGTCATAGCAACATCAATCTCAGAACATAGTGGATACTAGGGATCAAACCCTAACAAAACTAACTTGATTACATGGTAAATCTCATCCAACCCATCACTGTCCAGCAAGCCTACGATGGGATTACTCACGCACGGTGGTGAGCATCATAAAATTGGTGATGGAGGATGGTTGATGATGACGACGACGACGAATCCCCCTCTCCGGAGCCCCGAACGGACTCCAGATCAGCCCTCCCAAGAGAGATTAGGGCTTGGCGGCGGCTCCGTATCGTAAAACGCGATGAAACTTTCTCTCTGATTTTTTTCTCCGCGGAACGGAATATATGGAGTTGGAGTTGAGGACGGCGGAGCCTCATGGGGCCCACGAGACAGGGGCGCGCGCCCAGGGGGAAGGGCGCGCCCCCCACCCTCGTGGACAGGGTGTGGGCCCCCTTGTCTTGATTCCTTCTCCAGTATTTTTTATATTTTCCAAAAAGTGCCTCCGAGGATTTTCAGGACATTCCGAGAACTTTTGTTTTCTACACAAGAGACAACATCATGGCAATTGTGCTGAAAACAGCGTCAGTCCAGGTTAGTTTCATTCAAATCATGCAAGTTAGAGTCCAAAACAAGGGCAAAAGTGTTTGGAAAGTTAGATACGTTGGAGACGTATCAATGCGGTTCGGGTGTTTGCAACTGCCACAACACTTCCAGACTTGTGAGAGGCCACCTACGCAAGATTTGGCGGCATGTGCTAGCCCCCGGAGGCCGCTGATACGTCTCCAACGTATCTATAATTTTTGATTGTTCCATGCTATTATATTACCCCTTTTGGATGTTTATGGGCTTTATTTTACATATTTATATCATTTTTGGGACTAACCTACTAACCGGAGGCCCAGCCCATATTGTTGTTTTTTGCCTATTTCAGTATTTCGAAGAAAAGGAATATCAAACGGAGTCCAAACGGAATGAAACCTTCGGGAGCGTGATTTTTGGAACAAATCTGATCCAGAGAGCTTGGAGTGCAATTCAAGAAGCTCCCGAGGGCCCCACGAGATAGGGGGCCGCCCCCCCTGTAGGGCGCGCCCCCCTGTCTCGTGGGCCCCTCGGGCGTCCACCGACGTACTTCTTTCTCCTATATATACCTACGGACCCCGAAAACATCCAGGAGCACCATGAAACACAATTTCCACCGTCGTAACCTTCTGTATCCACGAGACCTCATCTTGGAGCCTTCGCCGGCACTCTGCCAGAGGGGGAATCGACCACGGAGGGCTTCTACATCAACACCCTTGCCCCTCCGATGAGTTGTGAGTAGTTTACCACAGACCTACGGGTCCATAGTTATTAGCTAGACGGCTTCTTCTCTCTTTTTGGATCTCAATACAATGTTCTCCCCTCTCTTGTGGAGATCTATTCGATGTAATCTCTTTTTGCAGTGTGTTTGTCGAGATCCGATGAATTGTGGGTTTATGATCAAGTTTATCTATGAATAATATTTGTCTTCTCTGAATTTCTTTTATGTATGATTGAGTTATCTTTGCAAGTCTCTTCGAATTATCAGTTTGGTTTGGCCTACTAGATTGATCTTTCTTGCCATGGGAGAAGTGTTTAGCTTTGGGTTCAATCTTGCAGTGTTCTTACCCAGTGACAGAAAGGGTTGCAAGACACGTATTGTATTGTTGCCATCGAGGATAACAAGATGGGGTTTATATCATATTGCATGTGTTTACCCCTCTACATCATGTCATCTTGCTAAAGGCGTTACTTTGTTCTTATGAACTTAATACACTAGATGCAGGCAGGAGTCGGTCGATGTGTGGAGTAATAGTAGTAGATGCAGGCAGGAGTCGGTCTACTTGTTATGGACGTGATGCCTATATACATGATCATGCCTAGATAATCTCATAACTATGCGCTTTTCTATCAATTGCTCGACAGTAATTTGTTCACCCACCGTAATACTTATGCTATCTCGAGAGAAGCCTCTAGTGAAACCTATGGCCCCTAAGTCTATCTCTTATCATATCTGCTTTCAATCTACTTTTACTTGCATCTTTACTTTTTGCATCTATATTATAAAATACCAAAAATATATTATTATCTCTGTCAGATCTCACTTTGTAAGTGGCCGTGAAGGGATTGACAACCCCTTTATTGCGTTGGTTGCGAGTTCTCAGTTTGTTTGTGTAGGTGCGTGGGACTTTTGAGGAGCCTCCTACTAGATTGATACCTTGGTTCTCAAAACTGAGGGAAATACTTACGCTACACTTTGCTGCACCACCCTCTCCTCTTCGAGGAAAATCAATGCAAGCTCAAGACGTAGCAAGAAGGATTTCTGGCGCCGTTGTCGGGGAGGTCTTTGCTCAAGTCAAGACATACCAAGTACCCATCACAAACTCATCTCCCTCGCATTTACATTATTTGCCTCTCGTTTTCCTCTCCCCCACTTCACCCTTGCCGTTTTATTCGCCCTCTCTTTCCCAATCTCCTCCTCCCTTTTTGCTTGCCTTTTTTTGTTGCTCGTGTGTTTGCTCGTTTGCCTCGTCGTTATGGCTAGTTCCTTGTCCTCTCCTATGTCTCCCGAGTTTGAAGTTCTTCACTTCAAGCAAAGGCAAGGAGAAAACTTAAAAGATGCGTGGTATAGGATGATGGAATCTTATCGCAAGTGCACCCTAGAGGTGAACTTTAGAATTCTTCTTCGTAATTTTTATGTTGGGTTAAATATGACACATAGACAACTCTTGGATTGCATTGCCAAGGGAAATTTTTGATCCAAGTATTGTGCATGAAATTATAGAGGGAATAGTGGGAACACTACCTCAAAAGGGAGGATCTCATCCTACCCAAGAATAAACGCAAGTGTTTGGAAAGATTTGCGAAGTAACTATTTTTTTTACAAAAATCTTTTGAGCCCCTTAAAAGTGTTAGCGGAAATCTGCACCGCATGAGTATGTTGATCACTCTTTGCAATAAGCGGTTGGATTCTTTAGATCTAAAAATTTCAGAGTATGAAGGGAAGCGGAAATAACCTCCCGGATCCGAGCATGACTCCGCTAAGAAACTGAAAATTAAAGATGGCACTCCTTAAATCTATCTTTGCTTTTATGCCTAGCTAGGGGCGTTAAACGATAGCGCTAGTTGGGAGGCAACCCAATTTTCTTTATGTTCTTTGTTTTTGCTCCTGTTTAGGAATAAATCTTGCATCTACCTTCTGTTTAGATGTGTTTTTAATCTTTTAATTAGTGTTTGTGCCAAGTAGAACCTATAGGATAACCTACGATGATAGTTGATTTGATTCTGCTGAAAAACAGAAACTTTGCGCTCACGAGAAAAAATTCAATAAATCACAGAAACGTGCTTTTGCATTGATTCTTTTTTATGCTGATCAATATACAAATTTTACAGTACGTCCTATTTTGGTAGGATTTTTAGAGTTCCAGAAGTTTGCGTTAGTTACAGATTGCTACAGACTGTTCTATTTTTTACAGATTCTGTTTTCCGTGTGTTGTTTGCTTATTTCAATGCATCTATGGCTAGTAATTCAGTCTATGAACCATAAAGAAGTTGGAATACAGTAGGTTTAACAACAAAATAAATAAAGAATGAGTTCATTGCAGTACCTTATGTGGTGGTTTTGTTTTCTTTCACTAACGGAGCTTATAAGATTTCCTGTTGAGTTTTGTGTTGTGAAGTTTTTAAGTTTTGGGTAAAGCTTTTATGGACTATGGAATAAAGGGTGGCAAGAGCCTAAGCTTGGGGATGCCCAAGGCACCCCAAGATATTCAAGAATAGCCAAAAGCCTAAGCTTGGGGATGCCCCGGAAAGGCATCCCCTCTTTCGTCTTCGTTCATTGGTAACTTTACTTGGAGCTATATTTTTATTCGCTACATGATATGTGTTTTGCTTGGAGCGTCGTGTATTATATTAGTCTTTGCTTTTTAGTTTACCACAATCATACTTGCTGTACACACCTTTTGGGAGAAGCCTATGTAGACATGACCGAGAACCATTTCCGGTCAATAACCAATAGCGGAACCTGGATGCTCATATTGGCTCCTACAAATTCTACGAAGATCTTTATCGGTCAAACCGCATAACAACATACGTTTTCCTTTGTCATCGGTATGTTACTTGCCCGAGATTTGATCGTCGGTATCCAATACCTAGTTCAATCTCATTACCGGCAAGTCTCTTTACACGTTCCGTAATACATCATCTCGCAACTAACTCATTAGTCACATTGCTTGCAAGGCTTATAGTGATGTGCATTACCGAGAGGGCCCAGAGATACCTCTCCGACAATCGGAGTGACAAATCCTAATCTCGAAATACGCCAACTCAACAAGTACCTTCGGAGACACCTGTAGAGCACCTTTATAATCACCCAGTTACATTGTGATGTTTGGTAGCACACAAAGTGTTCCTCCGGTAAACAGGAGTTGCATAATCTCATAGTCATAGGAACATGTATAAGTCATGAAGAAAGCAATAACAACATACTAAACGATCAAGTGCTAAGCTAACGGAATGGGTCAAGTCAATCACATCATTCTCCCAATGATGTGATCCCGTTAATCAAATGACAACTCTTTTGTCCATGGCTAGGAAACATAACCATCTTTGATAAACGAGCTAGTCAAGTAGAGGCATACTGGTGACACTTAGTTTGTCTATGTATTCACACATGTATCATGTTTTCGGTTAATACAATTCTAGCATGAATAATAAACATTTATCATGAAATAACGAAATAAATAATAACTTTATTATTGCCTCTAGGGCATATTTCCTTCACATTCCCCTCCACTCTTCCCTGCGCCACCGCCGCCGCCGCTGCCGAAATCGCCACCGCCACCGCCGCCACCAGCTGCGGCCGCCACCCCTCCTCCACCGCTACCAATTGCGGCCACCCCCTCCTCCACCGCCCCCAACTGCGGCCTCCGC
>NC_057798.1:655297920-655305703 GCF_018294505.1 Triticum aestivum | reverse complement strand
CTCCTCCACCGCCCTCCACCGCCACCAACTACGACCGCCACCCCTCCTCCATCGCTGCCCACTGCGGCCACCGCCACCCCCTCCTCCACCGCCCCAAGCATCATGGCCGGCAGCCAGTGCGTTGGTTCTTCGATGCGGCCCAAGGATGGCCACCGCATCAGAGCTTCTCCGGTAGCGCGGTATCAGATTTTATGCCTAGAGTAGGATATTCTGCACAAATGTGGGAAATATGCACAAATGTGATTAAAAGTAGTAGAGGAAGATGGTCCTGTTTAGTAATGCCTAGAGTAGTATGGAAGTTTGGAAGTTTGGAGTAATGCCTAGAGTAGAATGCTTTGGTTTTGACTCCTATGTTTGACTGGTTTAGTTTTAGTTAAACCGAATGAGTGCTCGAAGTATTTAGTTTCAGTTGAAACTAGTTCTCTGAACTTCTTGTCTCTAAACTAATGCTTGTCGTTGGTAAGTGGTTTGGCGTGGGGATGAGGCTGTGGATGCTTTGTTTTTGTCGAAGGATCAGCACCTCTATGCTTGTGCTTTTTTAGATAAATACTAGAGTAGATCAATGAAACTATATACTTGTGCTTGTTTCCTTGTCAGTGCTATGGCATTAGTAAATGGAACTATATATCTGAGACTTGATTGAGCTATTTGTGTTATTTTTGCCATATATGATATGACACTTAGATTAGGAAGATTTTGCTTTGGAACTGAGAGTAACCATATATATTTTGTTTTTCAGATTCTGATGGGAGCACTGGTAGTAAGTACCGGAGAGTCCCGATTGGTAGGACCGAGTCGTCCGCCTCCCACCAGGCCACAAACGAGGCATCGTCATCATCGGATGGCGATGTCGGAGTGGACTTAGATACACCAGATCTGCTCGCCACCGAGTCAGGCGACATGGAGGCCTCGGACGGCTCGGGGTCTACCTCGAGCAACATTTCCAAGAGGAAGAAATCCGGGCGTGGTCCGGGGAAGGTCCCGAAACCAACTGCTGCCAGCAACCGTCCTGTCATTTGCCCGACAGGAGAGGGGTAAGCAAGCATTTCATTTGCATCATATTTTGGATGCCACAGCTTTGACACTCACATATGCTTGTCTTTTATATCATGCAGTCAATGGGAATTTATCCCGACACAACCTAAGGGGACACGCCCGCCGAACCACGTCATCGGCTCCCTCTTGAGGAAGCACTTTCCTGGATTGTCAAAGCTGGGTGATGACGATCCACCGTCGCCAGGTTTAACCTGGGAGCATTACCTACACAAAAAGGATGAGCACGATGTCACCATGGCCACTCGGGTCATCAATGCTTTTTTTGTAAGTATCTTCGCTCCGACCACTGCATTTTTTCATATCCAAATCCTTGCTTGTGTGGATGGTGAGAAGATGCCTTATGCTTTCTTGTAGGAAACATTTGCTTGCGTGGATGGTGAGAAGCAGAAGGCGATCAAAGGCATCGTGAAATCTGCCCGAAAGATACTCACTGACCTCAAGCACACGCTGCGGTACAAAGCCGTGATGCGGTGTCGGCCGCTCGATGAGAAGGGAGAGAAGATGACAAGGAAGACTGCTTGCCATACCAACATGTCGCGAGAAGAATACCTGTCAGTGGTAAGTGACTACATCGGTTGCTAGTACTTTGATTCATCCCTCTTGTTCCTCAATTATTCGATTTTGTCTGACTAGGTGAAGGAACCCTAGATGAAGGACGATTGTTGGGAGGCCCTGGTTGACATGTGGTGTAACCCACCATGGCAGGCGCAACATGTGGAGAAGGGAAACGATCGAGCCAAAATGACAGACCCGGCTCATGTCCAGGGGAGCCGGAACCTAACCGCTCTCAAGCAACACATGGTATGTGGATTAAGATGTTATTTTTTTGCACGGTGCATCTTGGTTCATTAAACTTGATGGTTAATTTTGCAGGAGGCGAAGGAGGGTCGCCCGGTCCACATCCTGGAAGCCTGGAGAAAAGGCCACAAGGGGAAGGATGGCGCCGAGTTCTGCAGCGAGTTGGCGGAGGAGAAGTGGGGGACCTTCAAAGAGGTCTTCCAGGAGGTGCACGGGCAGGAAGCCGAACCTACGTCCAAGCCCCTTGACCCTGAGCTTCTCATCATTGCTGGCGAGGGGAAGGGCCATGGCCGCCACCTCCTTTGCAACGGGGCGATCGCCACCTCCGGGCATCGCAAGCTGCACGAGATACGCGCGTCGAGCACCAGCTCAACTCCGTCCATACGGAGTCGCCCAACCGCCGCATCACGTGAGATAGCGCGTCTCAAGGTTAGCATCCTAACCTTTTATTTATGTCCATGCCTCGAAATAGCACCGTTCCAACCTATATGAGCCTAATGCCATGTTACAGGATTTAATGGCGCAGCGGGCTGTTGAAGAGGAGCAAAGGCGGCAGGATGAGAAGGACTTCAGAGAAAAGGAACGGGAAGACACGAACAAGAGGTTGAAGCTGCTTGAGGATCAATTACAGGTAGAACATTATCTAAACTAGAGTAGAAGATTCATTACATAGGGATGAACCACCCTCACGTGACTCTACTCTTATAGGTTCTTATGCAATCTCGAAGCAGTGCAAGTGATGCCCCTCCTTCTCCTCCGGAATGTTAACCCGATGGCCTCTCCTCCTCAAGATGATCTATATACGGACAAGTGTACTTCTATTGTGACGTGCACGTGTTTTGCAAGTAGTGACAATATGTATGAATTTGCGACTTGTGTGTGACGTCTACTAGGATAATACATTCGACTTGTGTGTGATAATATGTGGACTATCCCTAATTATGCATATATATGTGGACTAGATCAAATTATACCTATATATGATCAAATTGCACTGTAGTTGTTTTTATCTGCAGGAATCAGAAAAGAAATAGCTTGACAGCAGAATGGATGGGAAAGATTTCCGAGAGCAACACTCGGAAAATGATAGACTACCGAGAGCACCTCTCGGAAACATGGTCGTCTGGGACACTACTGTTGTGCCACAACTTTTCCGAGAGCTGCTCTCGGAAAAGAAGGCGAGCATTGCCGAGACTAGCTCTCGGCAAAGCTATGTAAACTGCCAGCCCCCATGTGAGCCATGCTGTCGTACTGGTCAGAAGGATTACCGAGAGCCGCTCTCGGCAAAGATATCGCCATTTTTTTTCAAAAATATTTAGCAAGTTATTTAAAACTTTTACTGATAAATGTGACCAGTGGGACCACATGTCATTTAGAAAGAACACACGTAAAAAAAAGGTGTTGCATATGCTTTGCCGAGAGTGACACTCGGCAAAGTACGCAGTAACTGACGGAGCAGTCTGTTGCGGACGAGCATGCCATGTGGCTCCTCTTTGCCGTGAGCGGCTCTCGGCGTCTGCAGGGTTTGTCGTGCGGTGCCTCTTTGCCGTGAGGCAGTGACGGCAAAGATGGCAGTTTGCCGTGAAGGTGGGTTTACCAAGAGTGATGCTCGGCAAAGTTTAATTTGCCGAGTGTCCGTGTTTTAGCACTCGGCGAAGAGCATTACACCCGGCATACGTGAAAATTCCAGTACTGGGCACAGACGCACGGGTGCACCACGGCGCAGCTCGATCAGGTCGCTTATTACTCCTACGGCGCAGTTTCCTCGCGTGCGCGTTGCGCTGCCGCCACGTCGGCCGGAATCTGCAGGCATGCCCTACCACGCGATGCATGAATCTGCATATCAATACGTGATATGTTCTCATTTTCTTATTGAAGCATCGAGATTTAGCCTGTTGTATTTTATTTCTTGCGTACACACGTGGCGAGCGGGCAAAGTTGAACGGGCCTCTACCTTCCTTCTTCGCTAGCTACTTTGCCTGCCCTCCCCTTCTCCTCTGGACTTGTCGTTGACTCTCTCTTGAATAAATCGTGTTTTCCATGTGCTCTGATATCCGATTAGGCACTGAATAAATGCGGCGCGCATGGCTTGCAAGCATAAATTACCCTTCCCCTTTTGGAGTATAATCCTACAGTTAACCCTGAACACATCTTAGTATAACAATCTTTTTTTTTTAGTAAAAAGTTGAGTCATTTATTTTGAAACGGAGGGAGTACTAATGAACTGTCATGACAGACTTCGGTTAAAAAGTGAATACTGAACAGGGTCTGGCTCGTTTGCGCGTTCAGATTGGACGGCCGGCTAGTGTGCAGCCGTGCAGTTCGAATCGCGGGGATTTTACTCGTACGACGTATTGCCCGCGAAAGGAACAGTTAACCAACGGACGGACGGGCCGCGCGCCGGCCGGCTGCTTCTGCGGTGGCAGCCGTCACCATCGATCTGTGGCAGCTACCACTGTAGTACATGCAGCGACGGAGATTCTGTGGCTGCTATACTGCTTAAGTGCTTATCAGTACAGATTACTGTAACCTTCGCAAAAAAAGGAAAGAAAACAGCTCAGGTTGAACAGCGAGATTGATCGAGACGAGTCAATGTACTTTTTTAGTGACAGACGGGTACGCTAGTCACTGGGGAGTGGGCTGGAACTGCATTTTATCGATCACCATGATGTTCTGTCCCAGCCGTGCATTAATCAATTACACCATCTTACTTAATGAAGAAGGATTATCTCAAAAAACTTAATTAAGAAGGATTACTCAAAAAACTTAATCAAGAAGGGTTACTCAAAAAACTTAATCAAGAAGGAGGAGCTGGCGCGTTCCAAATTTCCATTACTGGCCTGCGCATTAACGCGGAGGTGCCCCGCCACCATTGACAGAGAGGTTGCTGCAAGAAACAGCAGAGTGCCAGTTTTGCAGCCCTTCACGCCCACCAGATTAGCTAGGTATGGCTACTGGAAATTAGATGAATGAATTACATTAGCCAGGCTAGCTAGCAAGCTACTTTAGGACCGTAACCACGGCCAACTAAGAACCAAAGAACTCGGGGATTGTTCGACGCCGCACGCTAGTTGATCGATGGTTGGATGGATCGGTAGGAGTAGAGGCTTGGATTCGGCTAGGTGTAGACGGTGACGAGGCGGCGGAAGCACCTGGTGCAGGAGTACTTGCGCTTGCTCTTGAGGCACAGCGGGAGGCACAGGATGCGCCGCTCGCTCTCCACGTCGGTGGCCACCACGGGGCCGCCGCAAGACGGGCAAACGCCGGGAGCCTTGCCCGTGCCCACCACCCGCTCCTCCTTCGCCCCGATGATCATCTTCACCGCTCCGCCCACGTCCATTGCTGCCATCGATGGACGATACCCTCGGCCGCGCGAGAGCAAGAAGATAGAGATTGGAGGGAGGTGGGATCTTGGCTTTCGAAAAGTCTGGGGATTTTTGTGGCCGGTGACGGGGAAGGCATATATAGCGGAGGGGACGAGGGCCCAGGCGGGAAGCAGGGGGCAGGACCGCGCGCGGCAGCGACCCGTTTGGGTTTTGCTTTTACCGACTCGCGTACGTCTCGATGGATATACGACCCACGGGAGGCCCATGTGCGTGGGACGAGACTTGCCTGCTCCCCCTGCATGTGTTCATCCGTACTCCCGCGTACGTGGCTTGATTTGATTGGAAGAAAATAAAGTTCGGTCCCACCTCCTTAAAATTAGGGGTGAGATGATTAGATTAGAAATAGAAAAAAAAGACAGCCGTAGGATAAAGTAAGAGCACAGGTGGGAGCATGGGAAGGGAGCATGCAAGCCCGATCCATGTGCGTCTCCCCAGTGGAGGAGTACACGCTACAGTAGCAGGGCTTTCCTTTTTTTTTTCTTTTAGCGGCGCTAGTGGACATTACATCTTTAAAAAATCATACTAGTACTACACAAACAGCTTGGTACAGTACATTACTATATGTGTTTATTTGTTGACTAATAAACATTAAAGTTTATGCATGCGTGTTCCCATCTTGCTTTCATACGCATCCATGATAAAATAAAGTTTTTGGTCTTTTGGGCTAGACAATGAACGCGATAAGACCTACGGTTGGGGACATCTTAGTTTGGATATAGTTGTTCTCCTGCCTGTCTCGATATGCCATGCCCTAGCAAGTCATCTGTATATGTTGCCTACAAACAATACTAGAAAATGAAAAATGTGCACGTGCCAAATTTACATAGTTCAAAATTATTATATGTTATCTATATTTTTCTTCTTTGCGAGATACATATTTACATTGACCATTTTGATTTTTGCTAAAAAGAATCGACTGGCTGACTCTTCCCTAAATCAAGTCATTGCTTATAAATACTCCCCCGTGTAATGCCATGTATGTACTCCATGTCGAATTATCTTTTTGTTCAGCACTCCACTTCAATGTAACTCTAGATCGTTTCAGAAAGAAAGAAAAAAACGTTGTGCCCATTATTATTATTTGCTGGAAGAGCCTCTACGTTTTAATCACGTGAAGTTTCCACTATCCTTCCTTAGATGCACAAATTAATTAACGTAGACAGCACTGACGGCACGTCTTCAACTCGTTTCAGTGCTTGCATTCTTCTGCTTCAATGTCGTGATACACTTTAGGTGCTCTACGGATCTAGATGTAATTTTTATTATTTCTAATGTACGTTGTACTGTCATGATTGAAAATGAATAGATTAAAAGTTTTCTCGTGAAAAAAGAAGGTCAAACCAATCGGGTTCCAGATTGTATCATTGGTAAATAGGATATCCGAAAAAACATACTACAATGATGTGCATGTCAAATTCTCTTAGTTTAGTTCTCCACTTCACTACAACTCAAGATTTAATTGTTGAACATTAATGGGTAAAGAATACGTGAAGGTAAAAAAATGCCAAGCCCTCCACATTTTAATTTGGTTCATAAGTTTTGAAGATACCGAAATAGGAAAAGGGTAGAAATTTGATGTCATGTCATGTTGAAAAGCTAGCATTCTTCTACTGGACTAGACGTATACCATGATTCACCGAAATGGAAGAATTTTGTTAAGGTAGACTCTATGAAAAGGAAAATCCATTGATATTATATAGAAAGTAGGTCACATGGAAAACTCATATGGATTATATAATCATATAAAACCATTGATCCAGCCATACATAATTAATCTTATACATGCAATAAATTACCAGACCTCCTTTTTCCTTAAAAGGAGATAGTTCTATGATCAAATATTTTCCATGGACTCGATTTTTTAGGAAAACGTCTCCAGACGACGCGCAAGTGGAAGCGTTCCACCAGACGTGCGCAGGCCCTACAATCGCTATCAATCATGTGAGTGGCGATGGGATCACCCCTTAGAAGAAAAAGAGGCGACGAGAGCACTGCTTCCAATCGTTCTTTGCCCTCATCTTCTTCTTCCCCACGACACAGGCGCTGGGGGCACCCGCACCACCAGGCACCAGCCCCCGCTCGTACCACTAGCACACACGTCTCCGGCCGCGACCGCGGCACCCTCCGCCATGCGCGCACCCCCGATGAGAGCCACAGCCGCAATCCTTTTTCACCTCCTTGTTCCTCCTCCACACCTTCTTCTCCCCCTCAGGGAGCACGCCACCTTTGCTCAGTTTTTTTTTGCTGGAAGCGGCTAGAGTGGGAGCTGGAAGCAGCATCTTTTTTTGCTGTAACTGGCCATCGTCGGAGTTGCACTAGTGTAGAACCGGGCAATAGCACCGGTTCGTAAGGCCCTTTAGTGCCGGTTCCATAACCGTCACTAAAGTGTGGGCACTAAAGCCCCCCCCCTTTAGTACCGGTTCAGCATGAACCAGTGCTAAAGGGAAACCACGTGGCACGAGCCAGCTTCAGGGGCCTGGAGCCCTTTAGTACCGGTTGGTAAGACCAACCGGTACTATGAGGTTTGGGTTTTTTTTAGTTTT
>NC_057798.1:655293551-655297422 GCF_018294505.1 Triticum aestivum | reverse complement strand
ATATATAGGAAAATGGATTGGTACTCCTAGGAGTACATACTCCTACTGCTCATCCCCCGTGCTACTAATTCGCTTTAATTAGAAGGAAAAAATACATGCAAAATCTGAACAGAAACCGTGGTCGCTGCTCCGATTTTTCTGGGTATGTTTTATAGTTGCCGTCGTATCACCTTATCCATTTGACCGCTTATCCATCTCTCCTCCTGTTTCATTGGCGTCCAGCTGCGGCGGCGGCTCACATGAATATGCGGCGGCGGCCAAGAGTAGCTCGGCCGGGACGCCCATCTTCTCACCGGCCAATGGCGCTGACGTGACTGACCAGTGACCAGGTTGTTTTTCGGCACGGTGCACTCACTTTAGTGGAGCCTTGTTCTTTTTCCGTTGATATTGAATCCTGCTCCAAGTCTCTAACCGCAAGTAGCTGCTTTTGAAGTCCACCAATCACATGCGAGGTACCTGATCGATTTGCCTCACTACCATATACTCCATACATAAATTCCTCACGGCAACAATTCTCATACAGCTTCATTAACTCCGGTTGATCTGCTTCTTATTCCTTCTTTCAGGTTATGCCAGGAACCACCAGTCCACCACAGATCTAGTATGTGGGACGACAGGGTTGTATCTCCTTGTACAGGTTGGCAACTCTTTCTCTTCTAATGTTTATAGGTTCAATCGAACATGAGGATGCCTTCTATTCCCATATGTGCCACATGTAAATAGGTCCAAAATTCAGATTTGGGGATTTTTCTTCTGTTCACGGTTAGTGTGAATTTAGTTCCAAATTCTGGTAAACATTGGGGATGCCATCCGATTGTATTTAGGTGCACTTCAATGAATCAATGCCATCCGATCTGTTTTGTACATGCAGGGTGTGTGTCTTTGGATACATTACGTCGTCGTTGCCGCCGCCGCAGCCGTCCATGTGCGGTGGAGCGGCCATGGTGAAGTTTCATGCATGCGCGACGAGTGATCCGACTCGCCCAATCTCACCTGCAGCTGCAGTGTCGCAGCCCTCCCTCGGGTCTGCTCTCTCCCAAGTCTGCACACGCCATGGATATATGATGTCAGATTGAAGAACACATGATCAATCACCATGGATCTCCTAGCTACCGATGGTGCTTGTTTGATCCACGCCCTATAATATACTGCGTGCATGCCATTAATTTGCTAGTACGTACACACGAGAAACAGTTGGCAGCTTCCTTTGCACCCATATAATCAAGTCATGTTTCTTATTGATGATGATGTATATATTCCCTGCAAAAATAATGATGATGTATATGTACTCCTTCTGATGCATATGAACTTATGAACTTACTTTTCATTTCAAATGAATATAATGATTGTTCTGAGAAAGGATGAATGCATATACGTATACTGCTTTTGATGCAGTACATACCTTTTTTTGGTATACACTTCTTCAGGAACGAACTGCAGCATACTCTTCCAAAAATATGCAGTATATACTTCTTAAACAAATGGCAGTATATACTCCTTGAGTATTTTCTTGTTATATACTCCTTCAAAAAACCGCAGTATATACTCCGTCAAAAAATGCCAGTACATACTCCTTGAATTTTGTTGGTATATACTCCTTCAAAAAGTTCAGCACTTAGTACTACTTAAAAAGGCTTTATCCTCCACCAACCATTCGAAAAATACTAAAAAAAGAAAAATGAACTCTTTACAAAAAGAAAAATGCAGTATATGTCTTCCATGTCGTTGGGTATATATCCTCCACCAACCATTCGAAAAATACTAAAACACATATGGGGTATATACTGCTAGCATGATATGATGAAAAAGGTCTATATTTTACACGCTTCATTCCCAATCTGAAGAGGTATAAAGGGTATATACTGAGATTCAAAAAGTCAAATAAAGGGCATATACTACTTGCGTTCAAAGTGGCATCTCACCGCAACAAAACCAGACTCTCCCCCGAAAAAGGAGGAAAAAAATATCAGAATTTCCATGGGATAACATGCAGCGGTTACCTACAATCTTGGAGGTTGTTTCTCGCATGCAACACAATTTACTAATATTTTAATTAATTAATCCATTGACTGAGGAATTTAGTAGGGTGAGAGTACATACTCCTGGGAGTATAAAAGAGGAGTCCTATATATATATGGGTTGATACTCCTAGAAGTATGTACTCCTTCCTTCGTCTGCAGCTGATTGTTGTCCACGTGTCCATTCCGCTATTGTGTCCACAAATGATTATAATAAATTAGTAACAACCCGATTCTTACGGCGCACTCACATCTTATCTTTCCGTTCGCCTCATACATCCCAAACCGCAG
The DNA here is from genome assembly GCF_018294505.1 of Triticum aestivum. Taxonomy (NCBI): domain Eukaryota; kingdom Viridiplantae; phylum Streptophyta; class Magnoliopsida; order Poales; family Poaceae; genus Triticum; species Triticum aestivum. The sequence goes on along the minus strand of NC_057798.1, from coordinate 655,295,113 downwards.
CAGCCGGCTCCCCGACACACGTCAGCAGCGAAACTATGGCAGCCGCCGCCATCACTCCCCGGCGACTGATCCAAATTACAGCTTCATCGGCAACTGGATCGGAGAGCACGAGACCGGCCGGACTTGTGGTTTATACTATTGGAATAAGAGGTCAGCGACTTTTGTTGGACGTTCCGTGCATGTTGATCCATGTCTAGATCCGTAGCATCTTCTCATCCATTAACCATAATTGTCTTGCTTTCTTCTACTGTAGATCTGAAAGAGGCGCATATGGTCCCGTCGTGGATCTGATTGCTTGCCGAGTTAATTTTTGTGGACGGCGGATTTTCTGGTGCTTTGTGGATGTCCCTGCCGGATGGAGGCTGGGTGTCTCACGTAGAAGAATTGATTCATGTGGCTTGTGGCAGTCAATGATGCAGTGTTGCATCGCCGGTCTTCAGTGGACCCTTACGGTCCGACCGCTAGTGGCGCCTAGCTAGCCATAAACAGATCAACATATATCTTTAATTATTTTGGTTAGTGGGCATATGATGAAATAGATTCACAAATACTCTTTGGAAAGTAGTATATACCCAGCTGCTATTTTGTCTTTGATATAAAGTACTCCCTCTGTAAACTAATATAAGAGTGTTTAGTGATCTCTAAACACCCTTATATTAGTTTACAGAGGGAGTAGTATATACCCAGCAAAAAGAAACAGTAGCTCTGGTTGCTAACTTGATCACTGTGTAGAAACCTTTGATTGAAGGATCAAGAACCGCACCTTGCTAGTATCTTCCTTTATGTGTTCATTATGGTATCAGTATATGAAATTGCCGCTGGAATATTTTGAATGTAAATTTCCCTCTTGCTTTATTTTTCTGCGAAGAAGCCTCTGTATTTAGTGTCATATACTACCACATTACAAAATGTACTACACCTGCTGTTTCATCTAGTTTTTGATATACTCTTTTATTGTATACTTTCAGTTTATCATACTCATTCCGGCCACCGGCTTGCTTCTTCTTTTAACTCAATGCAGTGACTCTCTCACAATAACCAGTAGATACTCACGTAAAAGAAAGTAGTATGTGCGCCCTTAATAAAAAAACAACTATATACTCCCCTACCACAAAGGTTGTATATACTCCCTTACTAAAAAAAGGTATATACTCCCTACCAAAAAGGCAGTATATACTTCCCATACTAAAAACAGTACAGTCTCCGTTGCTAAAAAGCAGTATATACTCAGATACAAAGTTGGTATATACTATCTTCCCAAAGTATATATCATGTTTCGCCCACAAAAAAAGTATATATCATGTTCTATATCGGAACAGATAGTTCAAGCTTGTGTGTGGAAAATGTATTGTTTAAGTACAGAGCAAGTATGAGGCGCATGGTAGTTATCAGTCTTTATAAAATAATCAAGTACCTAATATTGTTAACTTGAACGAACGGGATCCTCGAATCTCTCAATCTGTTTGATGCATGCATCCATGCATCGGCTGGTGGAGCAATTGGTGATTAGATCTAATAACCGCTAACCCGTTTAGTTCATGGGAGTACATACTCATGGGGGT
>NC_057798.1:655287944-655293316 GCF_018294505.1 Triticum aestivum | reverse complement strand
TATAGAATTTCTAGTAGAACTAATCATGCATATATATATCATCAATTAATGTCTCACAAATCATCATATTAATTAATTCACACATACACACATGTATAGCTATATACAATTTCTCCTACATATGCATGTTGCCTTCGGAGCCAGTGACATTAGCCTAATTGGTGCCTTCGGAGCACGATGACAATTGGAAGTGGTTTTCATGAGGGCGGTAGCGGGTAATAGTATTCACCCTTCGGATTTATGACCTGGTCGAGCAAAAATCCCGCTATTTCCTCTTGAAGTGCTTCTACGCGCTCCGTTTCTAGGAGCTTCTCCCGCACCTCTCTGAACTGTTAAGAAGGAGATCAATATGCATGTGTATTAGTTGTGTGACTAGATATCGATAATGGTGTAAAAATTGTGAATAGTGTTTTGACAAGCGTACCCATTCCTGTCTTTGAGATCTGCTCCTTTCGGACGCCATCATGCGAATGTTCTCGCAAACGCAGAATGCACACAGATCAGTCCCCTGCGCCTGCTTCAGGGCCTTTACGAGAATGGAATTTGATCAGATAATAATTAATCAAGCATGATAATTAAAGAGATGGCAGCTAGCTAGCTAGCTAGTACTACTTAATTACTTACCTTGGGTCTTCCTCATTTAAGCTTTTCTTTCCATTCGCCTTCTGTGACGCTGATGAACCTTGCCCAAGCCGTGCTCGCCGACAAAGAAAATGAATAAAGGGGTTATTAAATAGTTCATATCATGAAATGACGAACTAAATAGGCCGAGATATATAGTTAATAATGATTGAAATTACCTGTTGACTATCCCAAACAAGATGTTATAGTCAGTTTTTTTGAGTAGTGAGTCCAATATTTCAACTGTTCCGGCGTCAACTTTAATGATACACAAGACCCAGTGATATCTGCATGCACACACGTTTCCATGTCTTAATTAAGCGGGCATATGTAAGCAAAATCATGTAGCTAGCTAGTAGGCAAAAACAGAGAATTTGTAGTACAAGACAGTGTGACTCACTGGAAGTTGTAAGGAAGTAGTATATCTTCATTGTATTTGAGGCGCTTCAAGAACTCTAGCATGCTGTCCTCTACGGCCTTTTGATGACGTGCATCTATTTTCCATGTGTATTCATTAACGGTGTTTGGGTCAATGAACCCAATGCCATAGCGTCCACCTTTTCTCATTTCATACATCTTCATCCTGCATATAATACCACAGAAAAGAATATAGTGAGGATAATTACAGGTAATGATTGATCAAAAGGATCACTACAGCTAGCTTGAGACTTAAATTACAGAAAGAAATCACTTACAGACAATAGCAACTGACGATAGATTTGTCGAGTGCGTCTTGATTGTATAACTGAAACAGTTCAGAATACTCAACGGACACAGCTTTCTCATGATAGTAATGCTCCTTCTTGACATTCACCATGAGGGACAATCGATCGGAAATCTTGGTAATGTTCATGTACCATTGATGCAATTCATACATTCTCGTTGGAAGGTTCTTGACCTTGTCTGGCTCGACCAAAGGTTGACCACGGACATATTTCCGTTTTATTTCATCCTCTCTAAGCACATGCATGGGCTCAATCTCGAGGAGTTGTCCAACAGTGATTTTGAGAACTTCAGCCTGCATTATATGCTCCTCCGTTATTACCACATTGCCCACCTCAGGAACGTAAACTGTTTGCCCACAATAATATTGGGCGCGCGTACTGTCACGTGTTGTTGGCACAACAAGCGAGGGGATCGATTGCGCCGCCTGTTCTCCCAGCTGGGGAATGGTTTTCCCGCATTTTTTGACAACTGCTTTTTGTTTGCTCGATCCCGAGCTCGCCTCCTTATGTAGACGTGCTCGATTTAACTTCCTGATGTGGCGCTCATAGTCTGTGTCAACAGGCTTGGGAGTTGGTGGTTGAGCCATACAAATGAAGTGGTCAATCGTTTTCTCAGGCACTTTCTCCCTTGGCGGTGGTGGCGGTTTCGGTGCAAAATGGGCTTCCACCTCGGACTTCGATATGGCTGCGATTTCCTCCTCGGACCTGTCATAAGCCCTCTGCGGAAGAGGCGTGAGGCTTGGACCATATTTATATCGCTTGCCTCCACCTGTACTTCTTGTACTACCTCGACTCGTACCGCTACGCACCATAGCTGCGGGGTGTCTCTTCTGTGATTGTTGAGGCGGCGGAGACGGCTGACGGGGCTGAGTTGGACGAGGAGGAGTGGCCGCCTGAAGCTGTGCCGGACTTGAAGGAGGAGTGGCCTGAGGTTGTGCCGGACTTGGAGGAGGAGTGGACGTCTGACGCTGTGGCGGACTTGGAGGAGGAGGAGTGGCCTGACACTTTGCCGGACTTGGAGGAGGAGTGGCCTGACACTTTGCCGGACTTGGTGGACTTGCAGGAGCGGGAGACTGCTGACTCGGTGGCGGACTTCGACGAGGAGTCGGCTGACGCGGTGTCGGTGGCCTTCGAAAGATGATGCGATTCTTTTTCCATAGGATGATACGATGTTTGGCATCTCCGAGAAAGCGCTCGTCGTCACCTTCAGGATAGTCAAGCTCTAGCTCCGAATATGGGTCCACCACCTCATCAACCAAGACACGAGCATAGCCCGCTGGAATCGGGTTGCAATGGAAGGTTGCCTCGGGGGGATTTGTAAAAGCAACGACGTCCGCCACCTTCATGGATATGTTCTTCATTTTGACGTGTAGCTCGCAGCTAGTGTTCTCCGTGATGTCATCCACGGGGTATCTACCCAGCATTGCGTCGTCCGGGGCGGAACCCACGCTGCTTCTCGGCATGGATGGGGCGGTGCTATCCAATGCTGGATCATTCGCTAGCTGCTGCAGCTGCTGAGACCCCCTTTGTTGGGTAAGTGAGTCGATCTGCTCCTGCTGTCGCTGGAATTTGACTACCAATTCCGCTTGACTTGCTTCTAGGCCTTGAAGGCATTCATAGTCCCGCTTCCTCTGCTCCTCTTCCATCTTCCTCTTCTTCTCCTCCGCAATCTTCTTTCTCGCACGGGTTCTGTAGTCGGTGTTCCAGTCTGAAAACCCCTCATACCACGGAATAGCGCCCTTGCCTCGTGTTCTTCCTGGGTGTTCAGGATTTCCCAGGGCACGCATAAGCTCGTCGTTCTCTCTGTTGGGATGGAACACCCCCGATCGTGACTCTTCTATTGCAACAAGTATCGCATCGTCGGCTCCCTTCAGACTTGCCCTCGTCGAAACATTGCCTGTCTTCGGGTCCAACTCCCCCCCATGCGCATAGAACCAAGTCCTGACCCTGGGGGGCCAGCTCTTAGTAACTGGAGTGGCACCTGCATCCTCCATCTCTTTCTCAGACTTATCCCATTTAGGCATTGCCACCGCATAGCCACCTGGCCCCAGCTTATGGAACTTATCCTTTTTTTCGGCATTCTTCTTGTTTATTCTCGACCGTTCCTTAGCTAATTCCGAATCCTTGAATTTCACGAAATCGTCCCAATGAGCACGTTGGTTCTCTAGTGTTCCCTCGAATACTGGAGTCTTCCTTCCTCCCTTGACGTACTTGTCCCATTCACGATTCTTGTGATTCTTGAATGCAACCGCCATCTTCCTAAGAGCAGCGTCCTTGACTTTCTTGCACATCTGCTTCTGTGAAATGATCTGGTAGGGTGAAATGTTCCATGAGAGTATCCCAAAGCAGATCTTTTTGATTCTTGTCGACAAAAGTAACATCTGGACGTGGAGCAGCGTCCTCTTTGCCTTTTTGTCTTTTGTCTTTTGCTGGCTCTCTCCATTCTTGAAGGGAGATCGGGAGTTGGTCCTTCACAAGAACTCCGCACTGACGAACGAACTTGTCCGCAATCTTCTTAGGCGCTAATGGTTCGCCATTAGGTCTGACTGCCTCGATATTGTACTTTACGCCCTCCTTCAACTTTTTGTTCGGGCCTCGTTTCGTCCTTTTGCCTGAAGATTTGCTCGATCCGGATGGCTGAAAGAACAAAAATCGATTCGTTAATATATCTTCAAGTCATTTAAAACATGTGATGATCACCAGATACCTGCTTATATAAATATATATACCTCGCCGGTCTTTGTTGTTTCAGGATCAACATGTTCTTCGTCATCGTCATTATCGTAGTTCATGACTTCATCAATTCGGTCGTCGCGATCGAATATCATATCACCCTCTCCGGTGTTGTTTAGAAATTCGGAGCCGTCATAATCTTCTTCATTCTGATCATCATCTGGCCCGCGTATCATATCGAACATAGTCTGTTCTCCCTCTCTGTCGGTATTGTCTGCCATAGCTTTTATTTAACTAATTCAAAAGAAATATAAAACAATTTAGTATTCAAATTACATCGTCTCGAATAATAGATATAATCTCGAATACTTCGTCTAGAATAATAGATATAATCTCGAATACATCGTCTCGAATAATATATAATATTGAATAGTACATCACTGGCTAGCTAATTAAAGATCGAATACTACAGAAGAATCTAGGACACTCGCGGTTCCTGCGGCGCGGGCGGTGGACATCCAAAGAGAAGGAACCCTCACAGGATCATAGCTGAAGTGAGATCCCCGAAGATGCTGCCAGGTATTGGAGAACCTGCCGCCCTCTAACGCAACCATGTAGCGATGGACGTGCTCGTCCTCCTCCCTAATACGGCGACGTCCCACCTCCGGCGGGGCCGGGTCCCTCCGCACCGAAACTGGCCCACGCGAACGCCACCAAACGAGATCAGGGTCGACGACGGGACCCGGGGCCGGGTTCCTCATCAAGCGGCGCGCCCCTCCAGGCAGCACCTCCTAGTGCCAGCCCGGCGGCGCCCAGTCCCGGACATGGGTCGGCTGGACGTCGTCGCGGACGGGTCGACGGCGAGGATGCGGGCCGGGCATCGTCGAGAACAAATACTAGTTATATGCCCGCAAAAAGTAACACTTTTTTAATGATTGGATTTTGATAACTAAAATTTCTAACATTTCTATATAACACTAATTATGCTAATCTAAATAATCTAAATAACACTAAAATTTCTAACATTTCTAACATTTCTATATAACACTAATTTCTAACATTTCTATATAACACTAATTTCTAACTGATTAAACACTAATTATATCCATCTAACATGCATTCATACATATATAATAGTGAAAAAATAATAATCTAAATAATCTAAACTAATTAAACATACAAAATATGTGTGTGTGTACTAATTAAACACTAATTATCTAAACTAATTAAACATACAAAATAATAATCTAAATAATCTAAACTAATTAAAGACTAATTATCTAAACTAATTAAACATGCTTGTGTGTGTGTGTGTGTGTACGGGCTCGGGGAGGGCTCACAGCGGGCGACGGT